>NW_026856687.1:0-83863 GCF_026571515.1 Ruditapes philippinarum
AAACGAACGCCAACATTTAACAATACATCCCTCATGACTAAGCAGTAATAGGATTATTTAAAAAAAGCTCTAACGTTTTCTTACAGGTTATAACACATTTAATCTCCCTTATTATATAACTTGACCAACTTACTAAAATGGTGCTATAACATTTTCGTATACTTGCAGCAGAGATCATTTCAATGTAATTCCTGGTGATAACATAAGTAAATTCCTAGATAGACAGATAGATAGATAGATAGATAGATAGATAGATAGATAGATAGATAGATAGATAGATAGATAGATAGATAGATAGATAGATAGATAGATAGATAGATAGATAGATAGATAGATAGATAGATAGATAGATAGATAGATAGATAGATAGATAGATAGATAGATAGATAGATAGATAGATAGATAGATAGATAGATAGATAGATAGATAGATAGATAGATAGATAGATAGATAGATAGATAGATAGATAGATAGATAGATAGATAGATAGATAGATAGATAGATAGATAGATAGATAGATAGATAGATAGATAGATAGATAGATAGATAGATAGATAGATAGATAGATAGATAGATAGATAGATAGATAGATAGATAGATAGATAGATAGATAGATAGATAGATAGATAGATAGATAGATAGATAGATAGATAGATAGATAGATAGATAGATAGATAGATAGATAGATAGATAGATAGATAGATAGATAGATAGATAGATAGATAGATAGATAGATAGATAGATAGATAGATAGATAGATAGATAGATAGATAGATAGATAGATAGATAGATAACATTATGCTATATTATGATATAATGTCACAATGTTGAATTCTATTAAAATATGTACATGTACTTGTAAGTAAGCGTACCTAGGAAAGCGGTGGCCTTTAACAAAACGAACGCCAACATTTTACAATACATCCCTCATGACTAAGCAGTAAATAATATTATTTAAAAAAGATCTAATGTTTTGACGTTTTGTTACAGGTTATAACACGTTATATCTCACTTATTATATAACTTGTCAAACTTACTAAAATGAAGCTATTGCGTTTTCGTATACATGCAGCAGGGATCATTACAATGTAATTTCAGGTGATAAAAATAGTTTAATTCCTAAAAAGAGTGTTAACCATTGTGATACTGTCTGTATAAAGATAATACCTTAAATTTAGCGCCAGTAAATGGTAACAGGAACACCTTCAAGCAGTATCGTTTTTGTTTTATAACACTTGCAGTTTCCTGATAACTTTAACACTACCTGTTTCCTTATAATTGTCTTACACTAGCAATTTCCTTATTATTGCTTTACGTTGGCGGTTTCCTTATTATTGTTTTATACTAGCAAGTTATGATCTAGTTCTCTTTAAAAAAGTTTTATAAACGTACCGGCCTGTCTTTGAGGGAAGTGAGTTTTAACAACGAAACTATTAGCAAACAATGTGGGTAAATAATCATATATTAAATTTATTAAACTGGTGCGGAAACAATCGTAGAAGTAAAACGTTTTTTCACTGGGTATGTTGAAATAAGTGTTAAGAAGAAATTAAGTAGAAATAATGTAAAAATCACATTTTTTGCTAGCTTAGTTTAATGGTATGAAGTACAGTAGGGTGAGCGTTTCAGTTTACACGAAAAACGCACGCTCTGGAAAATACACACGCACGTTTTTTAGAAGAAGATAATAAAGTTTTTTCTTTTGGTTGCCATGGCAACCAGAGTTCTGCATGGAATGGAATTCTTTGAACAACTTTGTTAAGGCTTCACACAAGGAACATTCCTTTGAAGTCTCATTATGATCTGCCTTATGGTTTCAGAGGAGATGTCGTTTTAAAAGTGTGAACGGACAACGGACGACGGACGACGTACGACGGACGACGTACGACAGATGGACATACGAAGAGTGATCCTAATAGCTCACCCTGAGCATATGCTCAGGTGAGCTAAAAACCACTTCTAAACCTTGAATCACACTGCCTAACCATGACTCGAACATATGACAGTCAGATGACCAGCTGAGCTATCTGGCCGGCTATTCATTATCTCTTAAATAATGAGCACTTCTAAACCATAACATATTTCCCCACTATATTGATATTTGTCCTCAAATTTCTAATGTTTACAAAGCATAGTGAATTAAACTCTGGGTTATATGCAGTCACAGCTGGATAAGGAAAACGTGCAGCCTGACAAGAACTCGAACCTGTGACCCAAAGCAAAATGTACCGCAGCTGTAAAGATTGAACAATCGAATTCGTTGAATTTATATCCCCCACAGAAGACTGGTTATTACTAACACAACAACTGAAGACATATATATTAATCATGACGTAAACAGTTATATTCTTTGTACATGATAAATATTCAGGGCAATAACAGAGCCATAACTCTGTGTTAAATATTAATAGCTGGACGTGCCAATGAGATGTAAATTGCTTTTTTGTATTGATGGTTTCTATAAAGTTAAAATCAATACAGCAGTTGCAAAGAAATAGCAATATTGCTCTTTATGCATACTACATAACTAATCAAGGGCCATAGCTCTGTAATGAAAGGTCTGGTGTGAACAAGGCAACAAATAATGCACATCTCTTCTTGGTATTAATGGTTTCCATAAATAAACTTTAATTGAATTCCAGCCAGTAGTTGCAGAGAAGTAGCGCGGAAACAATTGTTGCTCTATATGCATTCTGCGTAACTAATTAAGGGCCATAACTCTGAGTTAAAGTGTCATACCGGAACAAGGCGATGATATGAGTATCCCCTCTTGGTGTTGAAGGTTCTCATAAAATTTGCTCTATATGCATACTGCATAACTAATGAAGGGTCATAACTCTGAAATAAAGTGTCTGACAGGAACAAGGTGACGATATGCGCATTTTCTTTTGGTATTGATGGTTCCAATTAAGTTTAATTGAATTCCAGCCCGTAGCTGCAGAGAAAAAGCGCGGAAACAATTATTGCTCTATATGCATACTGCATAATTAATAAAGGGTCATTACTCTTGAGTTAAAGTGTCTGACCGGAACAAGCATTGAATTCCAGCCAGTAGTTGCAGAGAAGTAGCGCGGAAACGATTATTGATCTATATGCATACTGCATAACTAATCAAGGCCTATAACTTTGAGTTAAAGTGTCTCACCGGAACAAGGCATCGACATGCGCATCTCCTGTTGGCATTAAAGGTTCCAAATAAGTATTGTTGAATTCCAGCCTGTGGCTGCAGAGAAGAAGCGCGAAAATGATTATTGCTCTATATGCATACGGCATAACTAATCAAGGGTCATAACTCTGGGCTAAAAGGTCAAGCATGAAGCAACGAAGAAGATCACAAATGAAAAGGTCAATATGTACAAATTAGCAAGTAATTTGGAAATATTTCTAAAAACTACCAAATTTTTTTAAAACGGTGACGAAATATGGACTAAAAGATTTTTTCTGAAACATAATGCAATATGTAGGGCAAGCTTAATTATCAAAGTTTAATTTAGCACCTCAAACTCCCCATTTAAAGTTAAAAATAACCGTTTTTTACGCAAGATCTCCAAGTATATAGAAAAGTTTTCCATAGAAATCCGTAACGTTTTCCAGGAACTCCGTGACAGTTATCCTAAGAACTCCAAACAAGTTATCATAAGAACTCCATCCTTCGTGTAACACTTCCTCCCCCGTGTACATGTTATGTGGTACTTTAAGTTTCTTCTTTTTAGCCTTTTTCATCTTGGGTGGTTCCAGTATTCCTACTTGAATACTGTATAATCACACTTAAGATATGTTGCCTGTTAAGATATGTTTGACGTCTTGAACACATCTGCGGATGTCTCTAAATCCAAAATTTCACAATAATTCGTTTTTTATGTTGAATTCTGCTTAAACCGATGCTAGGGGGCGTGGACAGTTACTTGCACTTTCCAGTACCGTCCATGAACAGGCTCAATCAAACCGAGCCTGCAACATTTTCAATTTGTTGTGTTGGACTTTCTTTAGGGATTCTGTATTTCTCTACTTTATTGTCTCATCCGTGTTATTTGTGCCGTGCGGCGGCTGTAAGAAGTATCCCCGTACATTTAATCAATGATGTTATATTTTCGACCCTTGAAGATAGTTCAGCACGACATTATTGTTGTGTATACATGTTATGTGGTGCTTTAAGTTTCTTCTATTTGGCCTTTTTTAAACTTGGGTGGTTCCAGTATTCCTACTAGAAAACTGTATAATCCCTTTAGGAGATGTTGCCTGCTTCTTAAATGTGTCTTTTGACGTCTTGTCTGTGATACGCAGGATTCGTAACCTCAGATCCCCTTTCAAAATTCGATTATATTTAGTTCCGCCCATTGGTTTCTCGTTTAGGTCACACGCAATCTTTTACTTTGGGACCATACGCCGCTTTTCATGGAATGGCACTACTGTGTCACATTGAAGGTTCTATGATAATCGCCGTATGAACACATCTGCAAATGTCTCTAAATCCAAACATCCACCATGTTTGTATTTAAATGTTGAATTCTGCTTAAGCAGGAGCAGGGGGGGGGGGGGGGGGCGTGGACGGTAACTTGCACTTTCCAGTACCGTTCATGAACAGGCTCAATCAAACCGAGCCTGCAACATTTTTAATATTGTTATGTTTGACTTTCTTTTGGGATTCTGTATTTCTCTATTAGACAGTTATTGGATGTGCTATTATATATTAAGCCAATTCAAAAGTGAAAACAACTGTACTTATACATTAACAATATATAATTCTTTGTAATGATATAACCTTTTTCCTAGATAAGAAATTTTTGGAGGCTGATTTGTGTCATGTTGTATTTTCGCATCAGGGGCACCGGGCGAAAAAATAAAAATATGACCATCATAATTTATTGAAAGGGCCTGCACTGTCCGCGATAAAATACAGTTAGGAAAAAAATCCAAGTTTCCAAGTTTCTTTTTAGGTTTTTTATATAAAAAAAACAGTGTTCATGAGCTGTTGCCAACTAACTTGTAACATATTACAAAATAAATCCGAAGGGGTTCAATATTGAAAACAAAAACAAAAATAAGATCAACAAGGCAAAGGCAATGGCCTAAAGGGACATTGTTTTGTGATAGACAAAATGATATTGTGAGGAAATTCATATTCGTAAAATATCCAGCTACCGAAACACTCAAAAGATAGTTATAAAAATCTTAAATGGTTGATACACTTAGCTTGTGTGGTTTAATAAAACAATATGGTTTAATTGAACTATAAAATAGTTCAATTAAATCTGTTAGATTTCAATGTTATCCTAAAGAACGATACGTATCTTTTCACGGTATGGTACAAAAGTGTAATATTTCGACTACTGTTCTACTTTATGAACAGATCAGTATATGTTGTTGTTGGGTTTTTTTTTAATTCTAACTAAACTGCGCTTTAATGATTAAATGTTGACAAAGAGCCAATATTAAAGGATTAGATTGCATTTTGTATTTATTTGTTGTTAATAAACATGTTCGTGTTTGAAATAATACACGGAAGGGCACCTGAGGTCTTCCTCCACCTGTAAAGATGGAACGTCGCGATATGACCTATACTGTGTCGGTGTGACGTAAAACCCAATCAAAAAAACATACATGTTAAATATAACTGAGGCTGACACTGGTTTTTTTATTATTTGTTGGGCGACCGCCAAAGTTTCATTGTCATTATGTTACTACTTAATGTGTTAAAGCATTAGATTATGACCACATATAAAATAAATAATGTGTATTTTTATTAACGATAATGATAATGATAAATGATTAATAATGATAATATAAATCATGCCGAAAGGTTACCATTCAAATTAGATTGATAGATTTATTGACCTTAAGGTATTCAGGTGTTGTCAGCTTCCGCAAATGGCTATATGTTGTGATAATTTGAATATTCTGTTCACTTGCGGCGCGCAGGTCACATAGAACAGAGGTTTGTATATATTTTCTAGGATTTATTTTTATCTTTATTTTGAACCAATCTAGTGGATATTTGCATACAAGATTTACAGAAATATTTGGATTTATAGATTATAATAAAACTAAATATTTATATATTTGCCCGTTTGTTATATCATGTGTATATCAAAAGCGTTGAAGGAAATTACAGTGTGTCCTAATTCGCTGTGCTATTCTTTAATAGAAAAATTGTGTGTATTTGTCTTAACTCTTTCGGACATTAAAAATTTTGTAAAAGAGTTACGTGTTTACTCTAAAGAAATTTAGTAGATGTAAGAAGTGAAATCAATAAGCTTAACTTTAACGCAGCATGTCATTTAAATTAACATTGCGATATTATTGATATCTGTTATTTTCTGTTGTTTCTGCTCCTGCTCTTGTTGTTTGTTTATTTTTCTTTTCTTTCTAGAACTAAATAGCTTCATGATCATCAAGTTATTGATGTTTGCTTTAACTTTTATCAAAGTTAACAAATTATACACATTTTTGGATGAAATATAATTTACAAGATTAAAACATAAAAAAGAAACACACAATTAGATTTACCATTATTCCAGTTACATACATTAAGCAAACCAATTATGTATGACACACTATTTTATAAAACGTGTTTGCATTTAGTTGTTTGTTAAAGATGTAATTTAACAGCTGATAATGCAAAAATGACATTAAAAATAAGCCGCTGTGAAATACCTATTCCATGCAATGTGCGGTTTTTATAATGATACAATCATGTCGTGATGATTTCTTAGTCAGTTTTTGTCAATGCATGCAGTTTATATATAATTCACGAAGTGTTGATATATTTGCCAATATCAACAAAAGCAGTTTATAACATGAGTTTCAAACTTTGTTAATGAACTGCTATAGGATATTACTTATGTGCAATTGTGTTTTTGCGGCACATGCACGCTGTTTTTGAAGCACTCCCTGCCATGGTGGATTGTTCTACGAATATCTGTCAATGCATAGATAATATTAATTATGTAGGGATTCAGTAATGAATTATTATTATAGTTTGAAGCATTCATTTAATTTTACTAAATTATCTTATATTATGTCAGGACGTCACAATGAAGTTATCTGTGGTGTCAGTAATCAGTCCGCTGTGTCTGCTAGGACTACAGACTGTGTTGTGTAACTACTATTCAGCATACCCGTACTACGGTGCCAGAATTAGTCCAGAACTACGATATATCGTTTATAAATGGCTGTAAATTCTAGAAAAAAATATCAGTCCCGTTCTGTCAAAAATATCCCAAAAGAATCTTTAGAAATAACAGAATATGCGTGACTAAGATATATTGTGGCATATATGATAATCAGTACTACGTTGGCACACATTCGTTATAACATCAAGTACAGGACCGGCTTAGGTAGTAAGACGCAATTTGTTATTAAGATATCGTATTTAATCGACAGACATATGTACTGTTCATATGTTCTTATTTTATATTTCAGTTCTAGCTCTGATTGGACTTTTGTTTATCATTTTTGTGTTGTTTGGTGCCCAAAACTCTGGAACGATAAGATTTGTTAATCAAACAGGTTGATATGATACAAATGACGGGGAGTTCTGTGTTAGGAGTCTGATATTTTATTATGGTAGGTTATTTTAAAGATATTTATTGTAATTATATACCTTACACAGTGTGTTCCTCGTTTTCTTATATAAGCGCAAGTGGACTATACATGTAACTGCTATTATTTTTCAGAATGTTTTGCAGGGTGTTTATCGTTTCATCAGAAACCTTAGATTTAGTTGCTATGACAGCCCTAAACCAATGCTGAGTACATTGTTCTAGAAACGTTGTGTTGTTGTTAGAACGATATAATTCATTTTCCCCTAAATAATTATTTTAACTTTTTGCGTGGTATCATTAGCAAAAGAGTGCACAGTACATGCGACCTCATATCGTTTTAGTAAACCTCTTACATTCTTCTAGAACTGTTCCGACTGACATATCGGTAACTGTAACAGTAGAAAACACCCAGGGTCGTATTGTTGTTGTTTCTGTAGTTGTTCTATTTAAGATATTAAGATGTCATATGACATGGAAAACAAGTGATTTTTTGTCATACCACTAATGAATTTCAACATCTTGTGTCAATCAAAACTGTCTGGTACGCTTAGTTTAGCCTTATGATATCATTAAACATCATTTGTCCGCAGTTATAATAATTGCCAAATGTTGAATATTAATCATTTATTCGTCATCTCTTTTAATAGTGTCCACAAGTAGTTTATGTATATCTTTACACATTTATTTCACTTCATTTAAGATATCAGCTGACGGAATTAATGAAAATGATGTGATATCAATAGTTTCACAAATGCATACAAGTAAACCAATATTGTATTCATTTAGATCATAGAATAAAATACATCATTTTACTTTTCAAACAACTTTTCTTATGTCATTTCTAGTTTCAGGTTTTATTCCCATGAGACAAGACAAGATTGTTATGTATGCATATTATGTTTGTAACTTTATTGTATAAAAATAAATGTTCTTTGTTTAAACTGAAATTATAAGTTTGTTTTTTGTCGGTATGAGAATTTTATTCATGCGTAGCAACCAATTTTTAGTGATAAATGTGCGATACATATACTTTGAATCAGATAAAAAATAGATAACTCTTTACAGATTTTATGAATACAGTGTTCACATATTTAAAAGGAAATACACATGTATGAGATAAAATAAAACATGTTTTATAAACGTAAGTATTGAATGAATCAACATAAGAAAACCGATAAGTTAACTTAAACATGCTTGTTAATCAACGCACTTTAATTTCTTCCCATTACGGTAAGGTCGAATCTAAACTAAATTACATTTTCATTTTACTCATGTATAAAACATTATCTTCTATCAAATAAAACATATATCACCTTTCCATTTATTTCACCAAGCTCACCCAAGAAAGTAACATAATGTCCATTTTAGTGAAAGAAGTGCACATAATCCAGGAAAACGTTACATTTGCCATAATTGTTTTTAATTTCATATTCTGCTTCGCAAAAAAAACTAATCAATAACCTAAGTGACTAGCTGAAAAATCTATAAATATCTTTCAGAATATATGTATTATATATTATGTTCTATTGATAAAACGAGTGGGGCATACTTTTTACTTATGAGGCTGTTATGTTTTATCCTAACCGTTTTTTTTATTAGTTTTTGCCCAATGATCATTATAGTAGTCAGTCTTATGAAATGTAAATATTATTACGCATTACTCGACAATCAAATTATTGAGCATAATGTCACATAAAAATATAGATTCATGTTAAAACGCATAACTTTTTGTTACCGCGATACTTTATTACACTGTCCGTATCAAGCTTCAGATGTTGACAAAATTATGATAAAAACCAACTTCATAAATTATATCATCATCATGGTTTAAAAAATTAACAACTTTAAGTCAACAAGTAAAACTCCCTCTGAGCGTTAAATACCGTATTCATTTGATAAAGCATATTTTAGCATATTTGGCATTACATTTTACTTTGCTTAAATGTAGATTTCATGGCAAATTGTAGTAGCTGTTTAATCATATTGTAGCAAATTAGATGTTATGGTAAGGTTTTCTCAAAACTTGATCATAATAACAATAAATGATCATATATATCCGTAAATACACACTGGAGTCTATTAAAAGAGCTGTCATAAATTAAAGTGACATTATGCTAATCGAAGGGTAAATAGTGACTGTGGGTGAAGATCAAAATAAGTTTTCATATAACCATAATTCCTTTCAATTTAAAAAAATAAGTTCGCATAAACAATAAATAACACACAGATCCAAATGAAATTTCGGTAAAGATCCATTATAATTTACATATAACGCTTAGTTTATAAAAAGAGTGTGGCAGTCTTTTTAAATTTTAGGCAGATTTATAATGTTATCCTAAACATTTTGCAATATCAACTGTTGGTCAAACACCATTTTGACAGTCAATCTTTTGAAATATAAAGTCAATTCAGCTCAACTTGATAATGAATATATGAGCATAACGTCTAGTTATTCTAGTTAGTCAAGAATTCTAGTGTCATGTAAAAGTTGTGCAATTTTAAAAAATCGAACCATGATTTTCTTATATATCGACCCCTGGAGTTATTCAGTTTAGATAGATAGATAGTTTTATTCTGGTAAAAAATACATGTCATAAAACAACTACAAATTCAATGTCAACATCAAGAGATACATGTAAACATGAAAGTGCATGTGTTGATGCCATATATTCAATACCAAGGATGACACAAAAAGAAGGCATAAGCCGACTTATTTCCATTGTGGTCCTTAGAATTGATCATATGACACCAGAAAGGCAAAATATTTACTAATTATTAAGTATTGCACATAAATTATTCAGTCACAATTTCTTATATCAATTATTGCACATAAGTATTTCCATCACAAAATTTATCACACATGTATTATAATCATAATTATTATGACAGATATGTTTGACAATGAATAGGTACTACTTAAATATGCACTAAACATAAAAAAATATATAAATAAAAACTAGGTAAGATGACTAGATTAAAATGACTAAACAGATATTGATTGCATAAAATGTTCCTTATTAATAAGAGATTTTTTAAAATTATCACGACTTGCTATGAACCTAAGATGTGTTGGTAACCTGTTCCATTCCTGACAACCATTAAATACAAATGTTTTCTTACCGAAACCCTTAACTCTTGGAATAGAATAACTGTTACTATCTCTAAATCGGGTGGAGTAAGAATGTACCTCATTTGCAATTTGAAAATGCTCATTTAAATAACTAGGTGCACTATTGTTATGTATCTTATGTACATGACCAAGAATAAGGAAATTTACCCTCAGATGTACTGGTAACCAACCAACTTCCTCAAAATGAGCCCTCCCTATATGAGTACGGGGACTGAGATTAAGTATAAATCTCACCAACTTATTCTGTGTGGCCTGAAGTCTATTTTTTAGATTTTGACTCAACCCTAAATACCAGGAGGCACACGCATAATCAAAATGACATTGTATTAATGAAGAAACTAAAAGTTGTTTAGTATACCTATTTAAAAATGAACTTTTTCTATATAAAAACTTAAGTTTTGCATTGGCCTTCTTAATTACCTGGTTGGCTATAGACTCACCAGATAGACATTGATCTAGGTCAGCACCTAAGTATTTAACAGATTTGGTGGATGTTATTGTAGTACCATTACATACAATATTTAGTTGATCACATGACCTAAGTCTTGGTTTAGACGCAAATAAAATAGACTCTGTCTTTCCAAGATGTAAGGAAAGTTTATTATCAGTGAGCCACTTACTCACACTGCTGAGATCATCAGTAAGCTGAGAGGTAATATACTGGATATCTTTACCTGATACTAAAATACCTGAGTCATCAGCATATAGAAGCAATTTATTACGAACCACAGCCTCCATATCATTAACATAAATCAAGAATAGGAGAGGGCCAAGGATCGAACCTTGGGGTACCCCACAAGTTACATTGGCGCTAGATGAAAGTACACCGGAGACATTGACCATTTGTGTACGGCTAGATAAGTAAGACCTAAACCAGTGAATAACATCACTAGAAAACCCCATAGCATCAAGTTTCATGAGTAAAATATCATGATCGACAGTTTTAAATACATTGATGTCCACAGTAAATGTAGTCGGAAATTACATCCTTGAAAGGTGAAAATATGCCTTACCTTGTTTTTGAGTTGAGGGATTTGGTGTAGTAGCACTTGTCACTTTGGTTGATTTAGACGTGGGATCTGAATGGTGAAAAATAAGTAGATATGCAGAAGTCATTATAATTACTTATTTTTTTAAAAACATATTTGCAAAGCGTTTGATCATTGTGGCTCGCCATGACAGGATAAATAAAAAAACATTGATTTCTCTATTTAATGAGCATGCTCGTGTATAATAAAGGTTGACGCTATCCAACACCAACTTGAGCAAAGTTACATTGACTTAAATATATGTGCAAATTTTTTATGTGTGGCTTTGTTTGTTTGTTTTGTTTGTTTGTTTGTTTGTTTGTTTGTTTTAAAATCCAACTTTTAGCCAGCAGAAAAGTAACCAGCACAACAACTTGTCTCTACCTCAAATTTTTAAATAGTCGTACGAGTTTACAACACCTAAAAGCAATGCACCGCAAACAAGAACACATAAGTTCTACTAAAAAAATTCCAATCTTCTATTTCCACGAGATCGATCTTCTATAGTCCAAAATACAGAAAGACAAACTTAATGAAATAATTTACGAAATTTAAGTAACACTATAAATAGTTTATGTCAATCCAAACTCTATTCTTATTCATTTTTTTTTCAATTGAAGATTAGGGCGATCTCCTAGTTCTTGCTAATTTCAATATATACTGAATTAAAGCGTCTAGAAAGTCTCAGTTCACTAGATTAGATTATATCAACATGTAATTAGATAAAACAATAAATTATTTTCAACATGTGTTATTTACTATTATAAATTGAAAAGCCTTTAAGAACTTTTAAATGCAAAAAAATTAATTTGTCGCTATTGGAATAATTTTAAAAATATTTTGCGACATTTTCAACTTATTTTTTTAATATATGTGTCCATCATCTTATATAGCTAAAACTATTAATACACAAATATTGTTATATCTAAATTTCATAATAAAATATCATCACAATGGCAGTCAAACAGTATATAAACAGTAAATAACAATTGTAATCATAAATTTGATCTAATCTGCAGTCACCTGAAAAAATACATATCTAACTGATCTTAATTCACAAATATCATTTTTAACTTTAACAGGGGAAAATTTCTGGATACAATTTCAACAATAATACGATATATGCATGATACATCAATGCGTGTACATGCACATGTATATATCTATATATTTTACATAATTCGGACCAAATAGTGTGTTATTTGTTCAAAAACGTTTTAAGACATACAACGATAACTTCTGAATAACGATTTTGTTATCATTGTTTAAAAGATCAGTAAATTTAAATACATCAGCATTTCTCCAAAAAATATTCTTTTATATATCGTTTGCGTCAATCAATATACAGAGGACACTCAAGTAAAAAGTGAAATTCACCCTCTAATGTTTTACAGATTAAACATTTACGATCTGAATATGGGATTTTTTAAGGTTTGTGCCATCTGCCTGTTTCTATTTCTAATCTGTGAGCCGAAACCCTTAGCCTTGATAATGCAATTTTTAATCTCGTGTTTTTGATAATGCCTTAATACGGCTGAAATTTAAAATTTTCATATAAAATATATTTTCTTGTTGTAGATGACCCTTTGCAGATGACTTTTCCAATTTTGAATAAAACCATCGGTAAGTCTGCTTTTAAAATGTTCAAAAATAAAGTTTTATTTCCTACTCCCTGAAACAACCATGCAAAACTAAAACCTAAATTTTCTAACAAATCTTTAATAAGTTTAACCAAAGAATTCTTTTGGGGAAGCATATTCAAATCATTCAACATTAAGCAATATCCCTTTTTAATATACTTTTTTTGTGTTTGGGGCCTAACTCCTAGTATCCTAGTAAATGTTTGCAAAATTGTAAGTGAACAAGTTCTATTTTTTCTGAATTATAGAACCCCCACACCTCACTACCAAAACTTAAAATTGGTAAAATAAGTTTATCAAATAGATTTAATTCATTTTACAATTTTGCGCAATATATTAATTTATCACTTTTATAAGCACATTACGCCTCAGAATCGAAGAAATTTTTACATCTTTAGAAAGTGCAAATATGAATTTTATTACATTTAAATAATAGTTTTTAAGCATGTAAATTGCTTGCAACTGAAAAAGTAGAGATAAATGTGATATAATTTGTCATATACATAAAACTGTAAACAAAGTGGTATTTTGACTTCCACACAAAATACTAAATCACCATTACTGTACAATTTGCCAAAAAGCAAAAGATGCATAAGATAGTTCAGGTAATTGGCAGATAAGAAACGTTTTGGAAACTATAAAAGAATACCAAAATTAAAGGCTTTTCAGGAATAACAATAGAAGCATTGCTTAAGCATAATGGGCCTTTAAGATAAGCTAAAATTTCAGTTAGTATTAAATAGAATATGCTACTAATTCGCTTTGCCGTTCTTATATAATGTAAAAGGTTATATAACACAACGAAACATATTTGTTACTTAATGATATATCAAACCTTTACTTTAATTCACTTTTTTGACAGAAAGATTTAACATGATCGATGATCTATTAAAACCAACGAAAGATACCTGCTGATGTGTTGACTGTCTTTGCTTCTGGTGTTGGTGGTGGTGTTATTGTTGCTGTAGTACTTGAAGTGCTTGTCGTAGATAGATTAGCTGAATATAAAACAATAAATGCATTTTGTATTTCTAGAACATAATTGACAAGGTCAACATTAAAAATCTTTTCAATTTGTCATATGCAAAAGACATGAAATATTAAATGAAACCTTTGATATATTTAAGATGAATCAAAGTATGGTATTATTGAAATAGTAATGATATATTCATGTCTAGTAGACTAGTACCTATTATGCCTTTATTCATTTGTCGCCAAACAGCGCGTGCAAAGCATACAAAACAATGCCGCAAACCAGTTAAATTCCACGTTTATTTCACTATAAATACTCTGTATTTCGCTTGAAAAATATAAAGGGAAATTGAATAAACACACATAAATTTTTATAAACGTTTTCAAAATGTTTCTGCAAACGGTAGACTAACGACATTTTTTTTCAACCGAATGGAACAGCATTTAAAGAACGTTTCTATTTTCGAAAAAAAAATTAACCACCAAACATATAGTCCAACTATCTTTTTTTTTTGTTAGAATGGAAACAGATATTAATTCTTCGTGCATTATAGTATAATAATTCAAATGTTTTGTAAGCCTACCGACCCCTCGTACAAATCAGATAGCCTCGTGTTTCGATGCTCTTTCTATTACTAATTCGACTGAACGAGTACACCTCTGTCAAAGAGGTGCTAGCAAATACCTTACGATAGGGGATATTAGGGGTGAAATGTTTTAGTAATTTGCCATGAAAAAGGAAAAGTTGTTATTTTAAGGTTTATACTACGTTTAAGTGTGTTTGTTTTTGGTGGTGGTGGTGGTGGTGATGGTTGTTGTTGTTGTTGTTGTTGTTGCTGTTTTTGTTGTTTAAGCAAGTAAAATCAGAATTATGACAAAACATATCATTGCTAAAAATATTGTTTTATTTTTTAATTTGTATCTTACTATGAATTGTGTGTGTCTTGTGCGAAATTTTGTTTTGTATTTTTTATATTTTACGACATAACTGAATCATTTTTCACTGCTTACCTTGCGTATCGTCTTGTTGTTCACTTTTATTGATTGCATCGTCTTCTAATTCTGAAATGTTCAAAATAAAATATCAAAAATGACCAAAACAACAAATAAAATAAGCAAAATTATCCGAATGGTTTAAAAATATTGTAAACATGATTTAATAATACAGCAAGTTACAGAACAAGACTGTTTACATTGGCCGTCAAAATTGTTTTAATAATAGTATTGATACGAAAATAAGCCAACTATTCTTTTATTGTAAATCACTGTACGTTATTGTTATAGTTTTTTCTCTTTGTATATGTGTTTGTGCGTGCGTGCGTGTGTGAACGTTTGTGTGTTGTGTGTACGTGTGTGCGTGTTTCCTTCTGTTGTTTTATTGATGTTGTCTTTCTTTGTTGTTTTGTCTTTCACTGATTTTGTGATTTTGCTTTTGTTGTTTATTGTTGTTTACAAAGTGATAATAGCATAAATTAATTTGTTAAACAAAGAATAAAAGTAAAAACGGAAACAATTATAATCTCATTTTCTTGTGGTTTTCCATATTCTTGTTTCCTTGTGTTCCTGTTGTAAATTATGTTGATATTTTTTTCACGTAACATATTATCGTACAAATAATATTATGCTATCTTCACAAAACTGAAAGCACAAGAAATCGTTATAATGCAAAAATGTAATACATGTTTCAGCAAAAACAAAAAGAAACAATATTTACCGTTCGGTATATCAGTGATGGTTGTTGTATATGGCGTTGCGGTCGACATTTCAACTGAAGAGTTTGTTGTTTGTGTAGGTACTTTTGGTGTGGCTTGTGGTGTAGGATCCTCCGTCGACGAAAAATTACCACTGTTAACCCACGTAATAATGCATAAACAAATCAACACGTGCTTCACGTGAAAAGTCATTTTCGTGCTATATTTTCCCTTAGTTTTGTCACAAGAATAAAATCAGGTAAGTTCAACATCCATAATTGCTCAATGCTGTTCGGAAGAAAGCATAAAACTTACTGAGACGAAAATGTAGAAACAAATGAGTAGGTATATATTTATATACCCGTTTATCTTAAATAAAAGACCATTGGTAAACAAGGTTGATATGCTCGTCAACTAGTTTCCGATAAGAACATTTACAATTTCAACAGTTATCGACAAGTTCGATTGTATCGGTATGAAATCAGGTTACGTCAAATGGCTTTGATACAATTTTTTCAAATGTGATGGCAGAGAATTTTGTCCGCCTTACCAAAAACGCAGCAGCGGAATGACAGTAATTGTTGACAACAAATACGAAAGCTTGAACCCCGGCTTTATAAGTGACTTTTCCAGAGGAGTTTATTTGATGTCATTTGTGTTGCAACGCTATCATAAATTGTCTACCAAAAGACATGTTTCACACTCTCTAAAGGTGACTGTCCGCTGGTGTATGACTGCAGTTCTATAAACAGGGCGAAACAAAATAGTTCCTATTTGTCCCTATTTATTCAAACATAGATAGGATAAGGACTTTGAGATAGTTTGTTGATTGAGTGATGTAGTAAGTGAGTTAGTGAGCGAGTGAGAATAAATGAATGAATGAAGGAACGAACGAATGAATCCTAGTAATTGTGACTTCTCTTGTTTTCAATTTTGATATTTTTTGTAAAATAGAGGCAGGGTTGGGGTTAGGGGTTAAAGTGTCATTTTTACGTTGATTCCCATAACAATTATCTCTGAATGTATTCCTTTAATATAATAAGCAATCGTAAGGCTTTTATCTTCTCATTTTTTTTATTTTTATTTTTTTTTTAATTGGTTTTTTTTTTTTTTTTTTTTTTGTTTTTTGTTTTTTTTTTTTTTTTTTTTTTTTTTGTTTTTGTTTTTTTGTTTTTGTTCTGTTTTTTTGTGAAAAAATAAATAATTGAAGAATCAAGGCACCAAAATAAATGTATATTATCGAACTTTACTTGAAAGCTTATTCAAATTACTTATTTTGTAAAATCATAAGATAAACTCTCAAGTTTTTAAAGTTTTTTCAAGTTTCTTTTAAGTCAAGTATTTCGGTATTTTGTAAGTATCAGATTGTTAAGTTTTTTTTTTTGTTTTTTTTTTGTCTTCTTCTTGTTGTTTTTTTGTTGTTGTTTTTAGAAAGATGTATATATGTACAATCAATGCGCAAATTTCATTTTTTTGTTTCCATTACATCGTTTGTTAACCTGCTGAATTATCTCATGTTACTTGCTGTAATGAGTTTAAAAATGTTGGCCCTGTTGACTAATAGGCCCAAGGGGCTGGGTGCTTGTTTAACTTTGTAGACATATAGTTTGTTTTTTTACGAAATGCACATGCCACTATAAATAATCTATTTACTTACAAACTTACTATACATTTAACGGAGACTTTCATAAACTTGAATAACGTTGATTTTACACCTTCAAGACGTTAAATATGTATTACCCGTTACGTTACGTAATTATCAATGAGCTGCACGTAACGTTACGAGAGGTAAATGGCTAGACGTGTTGTATTTCCGTGATGTAAGAGGTTATAAGGGAGGGACAGAAATCTGTTTTCGATGTCAATTGGAACATTTATCCGAGTTGGTAAGTGAAATAATTAATTATATTTTCATTTGTATTTAATTTACATTCCACCCTGTTGGTTGTATTGTTCTAAAAGTTGTTTAGTAGAAATAAATCACAGTTGCACATTTCCCCTGTGACATTCGTTCTAGTTCTATATATTACTTTAACTCAATGACATCCGTATACCCCTGATATTTTGTAAAGTAAACAAAACACTTGCGTTTGCTGAACAAAGTTCAACATTTATCAATGTAACATGCATTTTGTATGTAAACATCCATGTACGTTTCGCGTGATCAACTTAAACGTTTAATGTAGCAATCACGTGACCATTTTTATCATTCCAAGTGACAGTAATTAATGATTGATTTATGTAGACAAAATTGCAATTTTATCGCGCAGTGATTCACATTTTCCAAAAATGAACAAAAGTATATACATGCAGCTCTGTAACATTGGGAAAAAGTACACATTTGAATAAATTGGTTTGTTCCGGAAACGCAACATATGTTGGATGCACACTTATGTTCATATAATAAACCACTGACACGTGTTGTTTCCTATTAAGAATAAGAAGTTAGAATTTTGTGTCCTTTTTACAAGTAAAAATGCTCAACAATTTGGGGTTTTTTTATCAATCGTCATCTGTTGGTATGTTCTGTTGTGATTATTATATAATAAATTATCAATCTATCTTCCATCTTCATCAAACTTAAATATAAAATTTACATTCAATTCAATATATTTATTGCATTAAACATGTAACATAATTAAAGCAAACAATACATGAAATACTAAGTACAATGGAAATGTATGCGTTTTACTTATGTTTATACAATTGTTATTGTCAAATGTTTTTCTAAAGAGCTTATCAAATGGTGCTCTGATATTTTTTAACTCTTTCTGATTTAACGATTTATCAAGATGGTCATTAATATAATGTGAAGAACGCAATTTCCCTCTTTAACTCTGTTAATTGGCTTAGTTCATGTCATAAACTCGTATTTCTGAATATATTTTTATATATGTAGATCTGAGTACATGGAATTGTTATATATTATATATGTACATCTTTAATGTAAGGTAAAGTTTTTTTTTTCTTTAAAGCCTGTTAGATTGTTTGTTTAGGGAATTTGACACTCGTTTAAAGTTTGTATGCTCCCCGAAGTGAGAGCATATACTAGTAGTCGCCGCCTTGCCCGTCTGTTGCGCTTGTCCGGATCAAAACTTGAAGACCTTGGAGATAATTTATTTAAACATCACACAGTGGTAAAGGGCATTAATGCGGAGTACAGAGTGAAAGAACCACAACTTTGTTTTTGCCTGTTTTTAAATTATCACCCATTTTAGAAGATTCTTGTCCAAGACATAACTCTAAAACTATAAGATATATCAATATGAAACTTGTAGGTAAATGTATATCTCAACTTGAAGATGTGCAGTGTACAAGAACCAAAACCGTAACTCTGCCTTGTCTAATTTTGGAATAAATGTCCTTTGTTTGGAGTTATTGCGATTGTTCATATTGTTTTGTTTTTTTAACTTTGTCCGAGACAAAGCTCTGAAACAATAAGAGGCTGAAACAATAAAAGGTATCAACACGAAACTTTGTAGGTCGATAGATCTAATTAAATAGATGTGCAGTGCAAAGAACTGTAAGAATGCCTTATTTTATTTTGAAGATATTGCCATTTGTTGATTTCTACACTTTGAACATTGTCCAGGACAAATATAAGTATAAGTATCAGAGTCATGAACGAGACACTTTGTAGGTAGAGAGATCTCATTGGGTAGATGTGCAGTGCACAAGAACCGTAACTCTGTTTTGCTTAGTTTTGAAGTAATAAGCCTTTGTTCAATTTTACACTTTGAACAGGGTCCAGAACATAGCTCTGAAAGTATAAGAGCTATGAACAAGACACTATAAGTGGATATATTTCATTAGGTAGATGTGCAGTGCACAATTACCGTAACTCTGCCTTGCTTAATTTATCAGTTATTGGCCTTTGTTTATTTCTACGCTTTGAAAATTGTCCAGGAGATAACTCTAAAAATATAAGAGATATAAACAAGAAACTTTGTAAGTAGATAGATCTCATTGGGCTGATGAGAAGTGCAAAAAAACCATAATTCTGCATTACCAATTTTTGGAATTATTGCCTTTTGTTCATTTTTACACTTTGAAGTTTGTCCGGAATATGCCTGTGAAACTACAAGTAATATCAACATGAAACACAGTCGGTAGATAGAACTCATTATTAAGAAGTCCAGTGCAAGTAACAGTAACAGAACAGAACAGTAACTCTGCCTCATCTTATTTTGGAATAATTGCACTTTAAACTTTCTCAAGGGCATAACTCTTAAACTGCAAGTGTATTTTGTTGTGTCCAAAATCTATGCGGGGAGCATCGCCCGGTTTAAACGGAGCTCTTGCCATTAATATTGGTTTATATACCTGTAAATAGTATTTATCATTTTATATAAATGATACAACGTATAGCCGTTTGTTCTTTTTTAAACTTATTCTTCCTTTTTATAAGCCGGGGGATGAGGGAGGGAGTGTAGGTTTTTTTGTTATTTTTATAACCAAACACTGGCGGACCTAAAGGTTTGACACTAAAGTCTTCCCTGATATATGATAACTGGACTTTCACAATTATTTGCATATCTTTACATAAAAGACAAACGTTTTTTTTGTCTAATTTCTTCTTAATGGAACAAACGGATTGTCTTTGTTTACGAAGTCCATACAGATTTTTTCTTCTTATATTTATCATTTTCATTATATTTGTTTTCAATATTGACACAGATCATCGATGGCTTTTTGATAAACACTGAAAATAATGTTTTGATAACAAAATACGCAAAAGCTACAAATCCTTCCCTTCACGTGAAAGTTATGTCACAGGAAAAAAAAGGCCAATGCACTCAAAACATGTTCCGAATTGCTATATTCTTTCTCAAACGTTAAGTTTCAATTATACTTAACTTCTTCTTGGTTTCTTATCTCATTCATACTCAACTGATGTGTGTGCGTACATAAACAAAGCAATTTACTCATGTTGTCTTATCATATATTAAAATAACTGCACTGGTATATAGTTCAAGTATATCCTGTTTGAAATCTGGTGTGTGTAAACATACCCCACATTGATAAAAAAAACATGCTAGAATATAAAAGAATGGCCTCTAATAATATTGTTTCGATAATGTTTTATGAATCACCATTTATTCGTTGATCCGATAAAGAAGACGACATATAGCAAATAATTCATTCTTATCAATAGAATCACTGTTAAATTTGGAACAAAGGCCTTTGTATTTGCACTAAATATATACATTTATAAGTTTATATCACGGTCTATCACGGCAAGGCAAGCTTGTGTGTTTTTTTAACAATATAAATTATGTTGCTGAGCATGTAGCATGTCATTCTCATTTTAAGTTTGAACTAAAATGAGATCTTCTGAGAGCAATGCAAACAATGTTTCAAAGTGAAACTTGAAGACTCGGCTCTTAACAGATATTTCAAGTTGTAATTTAAAACCTAAACAAATAAAGGTTTCCGTATCTCTTTGATAAAAAAGATTCATGAATCAACCCACTTTATCAAGACATGTTTCGCTTTAGTTAGCATATTTTAATACGCATTTCTATGAAAAACTGAATGTCACCGTCGTTATATACTCAGTATCATTTACACTGCATATCGTTATTTCTAGTCGTCATAGCAACCCACTTACACGCACTATATGCAGAGAACACATTTAAAGATATATAATATGCTCAGCCTTTTGAACGGGTAAATCTGTGCATGAGAGTGTTGAACTCTATAAACCAATAAAATCTATTTATTATACATGATCAAACACAAACATTTTATCTTGAGCATGCAGTTATTCTGTGCAAATTGTATAAGGATTAGCATTGTGATTTTTCTATTTTCTTTTCAGAAATCCACAATACTAGCAACTAACCATGAACACTTCAGTATTATCTGTGCTCGCACTTTGCTGCCTTTTCTCCCTTGCAGTGGCTGATAATGGCGCCTATTATACCCCATAAAATGGATCATCTGATGATTTTAAGTACTATATTTAGATTCTCACATCCTCATATCTAGTTGTTTTGATTTATTTTAAAGCAAAAGGTCCATGCGTAAGAATATGTCATGACGTAAATTATTTATTGTTAAAATATGAAAAATACAAAATTATTATTAAAAAAGATTATACTTAGATTAAACACTTACAATAAACATATACAAAACATTTTTCTAGGCTAAAAAGGAATCAGAATTCTAAATGTGAATCATTTACTTAATATACTGTTACAAAACATATGAAGTTAACACTTGAATGAACATAAAAGCATCAGATTTGAATATTTGTGTAAATTAATAATATTTTTTAGATTAAATTGTCGTATTTGATATTTGATATCTTAATAGTATAATACGAAAGGAATAATCTCCCCAAGCCCCACATTCGATCTCTTTCCAGTGCATTATTGTAGTGTAAAAGAGTATTTAGACTAGAGTTTCTGTCAACTGCATTGAAAACAAGGGTCGTCGGCAAAAACCACAGCTAAATACAAATACTTTGTTTGTTTCATTTTTTCTCTAAACTTAATCTATGTCTTTTGGAAAGAGAACATTGTTTTATTATTATAATAATATCAAAATATTATCATAACAGGTATTTATTGACTAAGTAATGGTTATTTTATAACAAATATGGTATTTAATATTCCAAAGTCTAATCAAATAAAGACTTCATTGTTAACGTATCCAATTTTCGACAGAATTAACCAATAGACTTTTAAGAAATTGTTGCAAATTTTGATAACAGCCCATCATTTCCGTATTATTTAGTGATGTTTTGAAAAATGGCTCTCTACGTAGCAAAATGAACAACAAGACAAGTGTTAAAAAGGGTAACGTTTTTTTCTATATATTTCAAACATTTTGAGATAACACCAATCATTTTGCTTGTGTGATTTGTAAGTTGAATGCTATTATTTGTTTCTGAAAAATAATCAATAGGTCAATAGAAGACCTTTTTATAGGGAAGACATTATAGATTATTTGGAGCAAAAGAGCTCTCTTAGTATCTAAGTTTTAAACGCATAGAACTGACCTATATGTTGTCAAGTTTTCAGTTCCTTATAATGCTCGCTATGGGAATCATACCTTTTATTTATCTTACTTACTTAATTGCATAACATATCCGGGAGAATAATATTATGTAGTTAAATGATATACTAATTATTCCCCCACTTTACGTTTTATCATAAAATGACGTCCTCATAAACACAATGATAATTATGAATTGAATTTTTATTTTGTAATTGAAATCAGTAAAAATGTTTTAATTTAGGTGCGTTATCAAAAATACAAACATGACTTTGTTGCACCGTAATTGAGTTTAAATTATTATTGTGTATATTAATTTTTTGTAATACCTGTAAAAAAACATCAACGGGGCACTTACGCTTCGGATATTTTAGGATAGTGATTCTAACTTATTGTAGTGGTTGATATTGAATATATAGCTCTTCAATTGTTGTCAATTGTTGGGATATATCGAAAAGAATGTGGGTTAATATGTCACGATTTATGTGTTTCGTGAAATTAGGCCGTCAAGCACCTGTTCATATTAAATTCAAATGATGATTTTATAACGTTGAATAAGCGCGGAAAAGGGAAACAATACATATCCATAAAGATGGATCATTACGCAATTTTGTCTCCATCCTATTTATAAATACGCATTTTTGTCGTTACCCTATTTATTTATACGCATGTTTGTCTTTACCCTATTTATTAATATGCATGTTTGTCTTTACCCTATTTATTAATACGCATGTTTGTCTTTACCCTATTTATTAATACGCATTTGTGTCTTTACCCTATTTATTAATACGCATGTTTGTCTTTACCCTATTTATTAAAACGCATGCTTGTCTTTACCTTTTTTATAAATACGCATTTATGTCGTTACCCTATTTATTTATACGCATGTTTGTCTTTACCCTATTTATTAAATCGCATGATTGTCTTTACCCTATTTATTAATACCCATGCTTGTCTTTACCCTATTTATTAATACGCATTTTTGTCGTTACCCTATTTATTTATACGCATGTTTGTCTTTAACCTATTTATTAATACGCATTTTTGTCTTTACCCTATTTATTAAAACGGATGTTTGTCTTTACCCTATTTATTAATATGTATGGTTGTCGTTACGCAATTTATTGATACACACGTCTGTCTTTACACTTTTATTAAAACGCATGTTTGTCTTTACCCTATTTATTAATAAGCATGTTTGTCTTATATATCTCATTTAATTTTGAGCTGTTTAAATCGTTTAATCGTTTCTTATTAGCATCTAACTATTACTTTTCGTAACATTCTTTTTAACATGATACACGTATTAGATAGACAGACTATTCTTTATTTTTCACACGATGTATGCACGGCATGAAAAAAAAGAATGCTTAAACATCATATGACATCACATGTATAGTTAAAAAACCAAATGGCTTCAGGGAGTGAAATTGTGTTAAATTACCTGAAATCAAAAACGTGTAAAAATTCTCTATTACGGGCTCTTCAAAATATTTTTGCTGTAACTGTAACATGAACAGTCTTAATTGTTTAATTTTTTCCGCGAATGCCATATTTTCTCTTATAAATACATGTAACAACAATCTTATTAACCTTTTTGGTTTAACATGTTAAAATAAACATACCTATTTCTTTCAGATTGTTTCTGTGATTTAAATTTGTATGTTCATACTTGATAAGAAGAGGAAGAGCGGACATAAACAGTTTACAAATCCATCCAGTATAGCATAGAATGTGATTTTAATCGAGTTGAAAGATATGCCATGCCCAATATCCAAACTTGAAAAAAAAAACAGCTTCGGTCTCTCTGTTAATATTTTAAGATTTTGTTTAAGTAAATACTGGGTAGACATGTTACATTTATAACTCAACACGGTGTCATATATGTGTTAACACACACATTATAACACATCTGCTCATTTCAGAGATAGTAAGGTTATACATATTTCATTCTTAACAAAGACCCATACCTACACAACCATGTATAAAATTGATTTGCTATAGGCTCACGGGGCTTTAACCCGTCCGAAAAAAAAACATTAACATATCATGTAAATAATTTATGATGAAACGTAAGATAAAACAAGGATTTCTCACCTAGTATAAAAGACTCTTCCGAATCTTGAAAATGTATACTCACGATTTGTTTCATTATTTACCAGTGATCCATGTCTACACAATCATATATGTCATCATATAGGCACTTTGACAGGCCCATGAAGCTATATACATACTCGTATATATATTGACCAATGAGACACAGATCAAGCGGAACAAAACATTCAGCTATCTCCCAAGTTAATGTAAAATGACTTTAAGACAGAAACTGACAGAGCTCTGTGGCTTAATTATGTACTTCTTTCATTTGACAATACGACGTATTTCTTCAGTTATCATTTTTTGCCCTTATAAGGGCAGTTTATATATATATATATATATATATATATATATATATATATATATATATATATATATATATATATATATATATATATATATATATATATATATATATATATATATATATATATATATATATATATTACTTGCTTCCTGTACGGCGGAAGAAAAATAGACAGTTTTTATGCTTGTTTAGACAAAACTTTGAATGTTGTCCATGCCGTTCTCACCAAAATGGATTAAAACTAAAGGAGGCTTCCTCTTGAAAATCGTTGTCATCCTGTCTGTTAAAGAAGCCCTTGTCTACACTTAATCAACATTATGATTAAGTTAATATATCTTCCAATTACAGGTAAGGTAGTACAATTATTTAAATTAAGGCATTTAATTTCTTGTCTTGTAATACCATTTTACTTATTTAAGTAAATCAAAGCTTTGTTATTACACAAATTATACAACAATTTTTAAAATAACGGAGTAATAATTATAATATTAAGAGGCAAGAAAGTCGGCAATTTTCATTTGAAAATCCAAAATGATATTATGCAAATCAAGGAAAGCAGGTTTCTGTAAAGAGCTGCCGTATCTTTTGCTGGATTTCAAAATGTATAAAATCATTTTATAGAATACACAAACGTGCATTTTAAGACTTATCCTATTGAAATCGACCTCGATTTTACAAATTTACAAGCAAAATTTCGACGTTAATTTCATAATTTACATCCTATCAACAATTTCAAGAGATTGTTTAGGATAATATAAAATAAATAGAATAAGATTTGAATAAATCAGAAGCTAAAATCCGACGTTACTTCGTAACAACCATGAAATCGTAAATATACCGACACATAACATTTTAGGTGGTAAGACAATTTTAATTAGGCGGTTATTTATATTTTGTTTTATATTTAAATTGTATATACACATGTAACACTGTCAATACGTTCATTTTTCTACAAATCGAGTGAGATTTACTGTATTAACTGGCAAAATTTCGTCGCTTTTTAGCTGAAATGACACAATTACATTGCGCAAAGCAGGCTAGGGGGTTGAATTTCTTTAACGTCAAATTACTGTATTGTAACATGGCCAGCGATTGGCTGCAAACTGTACTAGGAAAACCATAAGATTCATGGGACATCAGGTGATCGGATGAAAATGTAATATTTACGATAAAAAATATTTTAGAATTAATCAACTTATGATCAACTTATAAACAACTGAAACACATGTCTGATGGCGGGAACAATTATACGCATGACTAATACAACGGCCAAGGGAAATCACTCCTGCAGACTACAATCAATTAACTATAACTGCTTATTTCCCTTTGGTTACAAATATTTTGAGACTACATGTAATTTTATTGAAATCGGTAGAGATTGACAAAGTTGGACGTTTATTTTTCATAATTTTATTAATCGGTTAGTCACATCTGTATTTGGGTTGAATTTTCTAAATATACACAATGCACATTGTGTTGACTATAATTTTTCTTTCGTAAGAGTGTTTCATAAGCACGTTTTAAGATTAGATTAAAATCTGACTTATTAAGAAGCTAAAATTCGACGTTACATACCGGAAAAAAATGTAAATATATCGGCAAATTACGGGGTTTTTTTTGTTTTGCCATATCAAGTCTTGTTTAATATTACAATATCAACATCTCAAATAAATTATTTAAAGATATTGGTGAATTTTTTTTACAACGATCATAAATTGCATAATTTGTGTTATTATATAAAAACATATAGAGGATATTCACGTTTTCCTAACAAAAAAAGAAAAAAAACCTTACTACTGAATTTTTGCTAAGCACCATAAGTTTATTTTTATATTATCACAAGTTTAAAACAGATTTCTTTCCAATTTTTGGAAATTCTGATACAGCAATATTTTTTTTGATAGTCCCCTGTACTAACATGAATCCGTGTTGACAAATCCGTTACAACTCGCCCTGATAGCATTGAAACATGTTCCCCAATATTTTCATGTTTTGGTAGATTGTACAACCACATGTATTTTGTTATACGGCGACATTAAAGAAGCAGAGTAATGAAGGGCTGTAGGGATGGTGCAGCAGGCGGCCACCTTCCACAAGGTTGGCGAGACGCTTGGTGTACACCACACTGTCATCACCAGAGCCAGGGAGAGATACCGGCTACATGGTTCACCCACCAGGAGGCATGCTAGAGATCCGCAAAGGGTCACAGCACCAGCTTAGGATCGGTGTTTGGGCGTTCAGCCACGATGTGCAAGGTTTTCGACGGCAACTTCTCTTCGAAATGACCTCGCTAATGCTGCCGGGTCCGTGGTTCCACGCAGACGATACGTAGAAGGCTGCATGAAAGCAATTTGCAGTCGAGAATACCTTGCAAACGTATCCCCTTGAAATAGCCCAACATTCAGCGAGAGATATTTAACAGTTCTTTCTAGCACCTAATCCTTTATTTGGCATTTTTTAAGATTATTTCTTGAAAATGACATTTGGATATTATGGAAATCACTGTTTTAAGTTTTACATCACTATAAAAACAACCATTGTTTGATCCTTTTATGCAACTTTAATGTATCTATTATTTCCATCAAACATACAATTCTGAAAGTAAAATTTGATGTCATGTGGCAGATATTCGTGTTTCGTTATTCGTTACGAGCATTTTTTATGTATCATTTTGTCCTCGTATTTGTATAGACATCTTGTGTATTTGTCTGTAATCTATGTGTTATATTCCTGAACAGTCCAATTTACAATCCATTATCCTATATCATTTCTATTAATTCCATTCATCACCATTCATCCTTACAACTAATTACTTATTGTTTTTATTTTGACATAACTTGCATGCCGGGCCTCAGTTTTAACAAACTTCCCGGACAAACCATGCAAACTTTGATAAATATATTTCTACGGTTTACGCCAGTAATTGTTTCTCTTCTATAAAATTATTTTATTAAATTATCAAAGCATCTGTTTTATTTCCTTTACATGTAATTGTTGTTTATCATTATGTTTCATAATCATGAATCTTCCCATTTTTCATTTATGTATTTCAGAGCTGTATATATGTGCTTTGTTTAAATATATATTTCTAATGTTTACGCCAGAAATTGTTTCTCTTTATTTATTAAATAATCAAGGCGTTTATTTTATGTACCTTACAGACATAAATATCCATTCTTGCATTTATGAAGAACCATACGACATACGATATTTTTTTGTTTTGGAGACGAAACAATGAAACACAGAAGGTGACGTATCGACTACAGCAAATCTGAACGGCTATTCTGTTTTTATTTCACTTCCGGTGACCGGGTACTCCCAAGGAAATTAATATATTAAACAAAAGTTGTAACTAGTTATTTGTCTATGTAAAATCGCAAACATTTGATTTATTAAAAGGTACTTATTCTTATCTATATATCGACGTCGGATTATTCACTTCCTCGGACCATTTAGACGGCAATTAAATATTTGTGCACTTTGATCATATTCTTTGCGGGACAGAGTTAAATTAATACAGTTTTGAGGACAGTGTTTGTTGATGTTGTTTAGTGAGGTTAAGTGCTATGATCAGTTGTTGCTAACTGACAAATATATGAATGAATGAATGAATGGATAAATGAATGAATGAATGGATAAATGAATGAATGAATGGATGAATGAATGAATGAATGAATGAATAATTATATTGAAAAAAAGGCAAATGCCTGTGAGTACAGTGAGTACATATATACAAACATATAATACAATGTTTCTTTACAAAATAATCAGTCGCGGTCTAATTATATATTAATCATCATAAATGTATGTAATCGTAAAAAAATATCAATCATCACTGCATGCAATAGAAATATGAAATTAATTTTTTCATGTAATTATGTTAAGTTTCATCATGAAATTAGAAAATATCATACACATGACCTCATCGTATCACTAGAGGCAATTGGTGAAACAAAAGTATCAATCAATAAAAATATAAATGCTTCTATGTAAATGTTCTAATTCAAAATATTTAATTTTAAAACAGGTGTACACCTATCATAGACATCGTCAAAAAGATTTTGAAAAATACAAAAAGTGAACGTTAGTATTCAACTTCACCCAAACACACATACGCACATACATACACACGCACGCACGCACGCACACGCACGCACGCACATACAAACGCACGCACGCACACACACACACAAACACAATATTATACCAAAGTAGAGTCTTCATAGAGTCTTAACTTGAAAGGATTAAACGTCCATTTCCAAATCTGTGCATGCATAAAATGACCAATTTCATGTATCCGTCAGAAAATAAACGTTTCTTTGAAGTTTCTTCATACAATTTATTACTGAAGATATTGATTTAAATTGAAGAGATAAAATGTTGCTATGCATTGAGGCAAAAATAGAATATATACAAAACGACTGCGTGGATGAGTCCATGATCAAACAGAAAACGGCATTACAATGTTTGTTTTTCTTCCTATTCTTTATCCTTAACGTTTTTAACCTGAAAAAGTAAGAAAAAATAAATATTATATAAGAAAAATGCTAATGCTGTCAATAGAATAGTGTTGTCATGTTATCAATTGTGTTGATAAAAGAATGTACTAAAAGAGAGAAAAAGTAGGTTCAAATACAACCATATTTTTCCCCCAAAAATGCCAAGCAACGCATGTCAAATATTTGATATGTTCCTTAATACAAACCATCAAGGTCGTCAATAGAGTAAAAAATTATTTTGATCGAATCTGTTCATGAAATAAAAAAGCATAATATTTTTCTCCCCCCCCGCCCCCCCCCCCCCTGCCGCAAGTTTTAAACAAGAGTTTTATTTTCTAACATTTAACATATTAAAATGAATTATTCCGAAAAGAAAATGTAACATGTGGATATTGTAAGGTCAGTTTAACTCATCTTGTTTCAAAACAATGGCATCTCAAAGCATAAAATATTTGTTCAATATTAATGAATTGAATCGATATATGTTTTCGTTTTTGTTATGAAAGAGCATGTTCAATACAGACTATTCACTTCTTTAGAGATAGGATTTTACTACTGAAACTATTGTCATAGAAGTAATAAAGTCATGCAATGTTTGAATTTAATTATAAACTAATCTAGGTTGTTTTAAAGCTGATAAACAATCGAATTGCAAAGAATCGTTTCACATCTCCAATATTAACATGTCAAAAGATATAAGAAACTCACCGACAAATATCTCCCCTGGTGAAGAACTTGAAGTACAGTTTCTATTACAATAATCGTCTCTGCAGCATGCGTGACACGATGATAAAGTCCCAGGAATTTGATGTGACAATGAGTTGCACTAAAATTATAGTGATGTCATTTACATAATGTCGAGGGTAACTGCTTACGGCGTTAACGAGGTTCAACCGAGTTTCCGCTAAATAGTTGCCCGACAGCTAGATTTTTCTGACTGTTATGACAGCCGGTGTTTGAATATTACAAATGAATAATGTTTCGAAAAAGGAATTACGAACACTAATATTTTTATTCAGCTATCTTTCTTATAGAAGTGCATGAATGCACATCTTCATTCATTACGGCACAATAACGTCATCCTGAGAACCCATTTTTTTAATACTAGGGTTTAACTTACATAAGGGTGTTAGACAGATTGTTTTAGGAACGGTGTAAACAGTACCTAATCCTGTCTGATATGCAGATATAAAAAGTCTCTCCAATGTCTTATTCACTGATGTTTATACGTTTCCTTGACATATCATGTTCTAAATTTAATAATGACATTATGCAGGCTAATCAAAGCATAATGAATTAAAGAAACGATTATCCATATTGAAATCTTGGTAACAGAATAATATGACATATAATCAACATACCAAATGATGAGTACACCCTAGTTTATAATGGTAAGTATCTCCCCATTGTTGTTTTTCTATAGAGCACACCTATAAATTATAATAACAAAAAAGTGATCAAATCTGAAAAAAACACAACAAGCCATTTTTTAATAGCATTTGTTCTATGTGAATTAACACAAAACTGATGTCATCAATTCATCAATATGTGACAATAATAACTAGGCATTTCTTAAATGCTTACTAAAGTTTGTTTAAAGATAAACAACTTCTTAAGGTCTTGATACCTGATCTGATGCACACATTGTAACCTTTAAACAAGAATTTATATCACCGATATGTTGACAATCAAAGCACATTGGACCCCTATGTTCTCTTGAAGGAAAATCTGAAAACCACAAATTGAGAGTTCAATAAAAATATTTACAACAGAGTAGGACTTTTCAAACGGGTATATTATCCAGTGACCTTGAATTCAACAATATTTATGACCAAGCATTAAACGAAATAAATTGTCCTTCTGGCAGTCTAAAAAGTTTTTTTTTTTCATATTTCATATAAACCGTTATTTCTCAGAATAAAAAGTCGAACTGATAACATAGCGTATACATGATTGTTTCAGACTTGTTTAATATGTTTTCTACATTTTGCCATCGATTTTTTAATTACTCTGAAGCTGTTATTCTAGCTTGAGACAAGCCGAAATTTCTACCGAAGATGCAATCTCAACCTGGAATTGTGTCAGTCAAAATGACAATAGCAATAAAGTTATCGGTGTAGGAAATAACCCAATTTTTAAACTTTATGTTCAACATTGGAAGATTTAGTAATAGCTTTGAAATTAAAAGACCATGGCATGAATGTAGATCGACAATTAATAATACCTGTATTTCCACAACCTTTATTGTTACACATTTCGCTTGTACAACATTCAACACAAACAGAATTTGAGGTACTATTTTCCTCTTTGTAACATTTCTGGAATTGTTATGATTATTTATGTTCATAAAATGTCAAGCATAAAATAGCATATCACAGTGATTTTCTTTCGTCCGGGTATGTCTTAGCTCAGAGGTAGTTAACAGCAGTTTCAAATATTTTTCATTATTTTTCATGAGATCATTAAACATTTTTTGGTTTAAGCGGCAATGTATATTATTATTTCAGTTCTTTAAAGAAGCTTGTTCTTGCATTATTCTTTATCCTATATATAGTCATATATATTCGGTTTGATATTGCTTATGACTGACAAGTTGCCATTTCCCACAATTTGTGGTCATGGTCGATATTGAATCTCATATGGTATAAAAAAGATATACAAATGCTTACTTGTTCATCCATACAACCAGAGCGAAATGCCTTTCCATAATCAGTCTGATAAGATTCTGTATAGCATATCTGAATTTATAGATATATTAATGGTCTTTTTAAAATTAAATATTTCCAAATGAACAAACAAATTGATGTTATATCAAACGATTTTGAATAACAAAATGAAAAATCTTCATTGACATCAACAGTTTATCAAAAGCTAACAATAGTTTGTTTTATTGTGTCGATGTCGATGGTATTTGTGTAACCATTCGTGAATGAAACTTCCAGCATACCTTTTAAAATTCAAAAAAAAATGTTATCGATTATTTTATTACCTGGGTCCCCTGACAATGTTCAACTTTGTCACAATATTCAGGATTGAACATACCATCACAGCTAAAACAAGTTATAGGCGTTGCTTTCTCTGTATAATTATATAGATCATTTGTTTTTAATATCATTAAATTTCAAATTTGCAAAGAACTTGACATCACAATTGGAATTGCTTCAACTATATACAGAGTCTTAAAATTAGTATATAAAAGCGAAACATATTTGCCCAGTTAAGAGCCAATTCAAAATTTAATTCAGCATTTCCTTAGTAAAAGATAAATATGTTAATGTTTCACAAGAACTGATACGTTAATAATTTATAATCACTCTGAAATACGAAAGTACATACATGTACTTATAAATCAATAAATATTAAATAATGATTGTATTTGTTTCATACTCTGTAGTATGCAGGTCACGTGATATTTTTGCCATGCTCCATTTGACAAGCAAGTTGTGAAATAATCTCCGTACAAAGTATATCCAGGATTACACCTAAATTCAGAAGATGCACCAAAGTGTGTTCCATTAAGTGTGACAACAAAGCCATCTTTGGGTGGTACCAGCAATCCACAATCTGTTCAGATATTCAAAAAACTTCAATTATAACTATCATGATGTAAATTGAACAGAAAATAAACAAAACGTCTTTAATTCTAACATGACAATAAGCTTGCTGTATAACTTTCTTATTTTGAGCACATACATTCTTTATTTGAAGGACTAAATGTCGTTCTTCATGGAATTGCACGAACATGTCACATCGAATGTTCCATGATGACCGCCATATGGTCACATACATCTGCGGATGTTTCCAAATTCACAATTTCACCATTTTCATGATTAATGTTGAATTTGTCTGCTAAAGCTTGTAATGGGGCGTTAACGGTAGCTTGCAATAAGACCTACCGTCCATGAACAATCAAAGCAAACCTTTAGTATTTTAAAATTTGCCAGTTTGAGTTTTAGTTGGTATTTTAAATTCATGTAAGACCAGAAGTCTCTGAATAATTTCTGATATCTCGAAGAACACATTTAAGCTAGTTCCTACGCGTTTTGAAAATAGTATTATTGAAGCCCTGGAGGGACATTTTTTGTTTTAAAATTATTACTTATTACCTATTACATGTATCTATCGCGGATGACTTATTACTTACAAATTATGACTTGTTTTACATATTATATCTTGATTTCTATTGCCAACAAATTTCATAAAAAGTGAAATAATATAGTTTTCATATCTTATGTTTATGAAATAATTTCGGTTTTAGCAAAGAATGACTTTTTAATTTACATATAAATGAAAAATTTATATCAAAAGAATAAAAAATTTCGAAAACAAAATATTACACAGTTGTTTGTACTGAAGTGAAGCAATTATTTCTATATAAATGTCCCTCCAGGGCTTCCGTAGAATTTCCAAAAATTTTATCAGATGAGACTCGTAGAATATTAAATATAACGGTTATTTCCTATATCATGATTAGCGATGTATAAATTCCGACTGCATACATTTATAAAGGAAATAATAAGCGAATGAACAAAAAGTGGTAATATCAGTGTAAATAATAACTTGCAGTCAAACTATTAAACAAGCAGGAAACAAATCTTAAGACAAATAGGGAAAAAGAAAATGTAACAGAAAATACAGTAAAAAGAATGGAGAAAGATTTAAAAATCACAGACAAAAATAACATTTTAAAAATCACAGACAAAAATAACATTTTAAAAATCACAGACAAAAATAACATCTCTCTGTGAGATTACTACCATTCATAAAGGAGTGTATATGTATGGGTATTGCTAGTCTGTCATAGGACTGTCAAAATGACTTTTTGGAGACAAATGGAAATTTAATCACCCCACTCTTATCATTGAATCTTTTTATATATGTGTATACAATGTACATTAATGGGCTTGGTGATCGTTTACAGTTTATTTATCATTAAATTTTGTTTTTATGTTTTTATATTTATATGACTGATAAGTTTCCTTTAAGAATACTACAATGCGCGCGTGCGATTGCTCGTGTGTGCGTGCGCGTCCGCACATGCAAGTAAATTGTATGTGTAATTTTATACATTTTGTAACATCGCTTTGTTAAAAAAGACTCAATATTAAAATATTAAAAACATGTTAACACCTTTTATTTGGCAATGGGAAAAATTGTTACTCCAATGACCAGATGTCATACATCGTGCAGTTTCTCGACCGGTCATAAAGAATCCAGGATCACACTTGTATATTGCAATTGTACCATATACTGTATTGTTCTGGGTAAAACTAACATAACCATTTGCTGGGGCACTCAAAGGTCCACAATCTGAATAAAATAAAATAAACAAAGGAATAATTACGATCAGACAAAATGCTTCAGTTTTTTATGTTAGTAAATAAAATGCAAATCAAAAAAGGAAATGACAGTTGATGTAGTTACCCGTTATCATGCTAAAATCATGGGTATTTGTATTTGTCGTATATCACATAAAGTGTATTGTACTATGTCATGAATTCGTATATGCTATTGACAAGACAGCATACTCCCAAAAATATTTTAGATCTTTTTTGAAACAATTTGGTAAAATTCGTCCCATTTTCTGTTTCAGTACAGGTAATTATATATCTTCAGTCTAGTTACCATCCAACCACACAGCTAACATTTGAGATGGTTGTACATACCGTTACGTTCATACAATTTCTTTGGCGGCATGGCCGAGTGGTTAACGCGTCGGACTAGTAATCTAATGATCACTAGAGGCATGGGTTCAAACCCCGTCAGGGGGAAGTCGTTGTTTCCTTGAGCAAGAAACTTAACACTCTTTGCTCAGTACTGGTTGGTTCTAGGAACGGATTCGAAAGTGTGTCTATAAGCGTATAGCTTCCTTCACAATCGAACTAAAATAAATTCTGTATAAACCAATTTCTTTCATTGACATTTGCCAAATATATGTTTTCTTTTCTTTTTGTATGTGTTTATTTAGGGTCGCCGCCGGAAAGCCCATATGGGCGACCGTACACTCAAGTCGGACCCTCCTAGAGCGTCCCGCCGAGATTCTTTTTCGCCGATTTTTTCCAGCTTTATTGGTGAAGGAAGACCCCAGGTGCCCCTTCAGGCACGAGCGGGCACATGGCTAGAACCGCCGACCTTCCGTATGACAGCTGGATGGCTTCCTCACATGAAAGATTTCGATCCGAGTGAGGATCGAACCTTCAGCGGTGAGGGACCTGTGATCTCAAGTCAGCGACCTTAACCACTCGGCGAAGGCCGCCCCTATATGTTTTCTAGTTTTCCACAATCTGTTATTTAGGACGCTAGTGATAATCATCTTAATCCTATTTTAAATAATTATCATATAGTTGAAGATCGGAGGAAACCAAATAAAAAAATCAACATAAGACATTCATGAAACAAAAGAAAGTATTTTAGTATATCAAAATATCTATAATAAAAAAGTACATTCCGTTAGGTATGCAATATGGTAGGTTAACCAAGGTTCGATTTTTGAACGTTTTAGTGTAGTTTTAGACAGTTAGGATGTTTTAGTTTAATGTTTAGTAACCACTATCACACACTACATTTGCTGTAAAGTTAAACTTGGTGTCATTATGCAATTGTATTCATGCTAGGTGTGTTAGGTTAAGTTGAGTGAACTTGTTTTAGATAGATACCCTTTCTGACACAGGTTGGTAAATTCGTCCAATCGCCTGTTTCACTACAGGTTATTATAGTTGTGGATATTCCTTCGGTTTGGTCACCATATTTATCTTTGAAACCATCATCACAGCTAATGCTTGCGATCGATGTAAATACCGTGCCGTTCATATAATGTCTTTCATTGACATTAGTCAAACGTATGTTTTCTAGATTTCCACAATCTGTTATGAAAATGAAATATGTATAAAACTATAATACTTATTTTCTTAACCTAATTTGAAATTAGACTTATATAGTTGAGCGTGAGAGGAAACCTAAAACTTAAAATGATAAGACAAATATTTGTTCAATAATAACAACAAAACATCAACAAAAGAAGCATTACAGTTTTTCTGTATTAAATAGAATAAGGTGTATTCCTTTAGGTATGCAAGATGGTAGGTTCACCCAGGTTCCATTTTTGAACATTTAAGCGTAGTTATTGACAGTTCAGATGTTTTTGTTTCATGTTTTTTATAGTAACAACTATCGCACACTACATCTGCTGTAACGTTCAACTTGGTGTCATCATTCAGTTGCACTTATGCTACGTTTGTAAGGTTATGTTGATTGCCAGTCACACCTTCAGCACACAAAAAAATTATTGCTTTATCATATAATATGCAGTAATTGGGATAAGAGGAAAAACGTATAAATTGTACGTCATGTAATAACAAACATATTAAAAATGTATGAAAACAATTGATAAGAAATAATAAAACAGACAGTTCTGTGGAAATCAAACAAGTCAACAATGCCATTTTCTGACGCATGGTTTTACATTGTTCTAATTCTTTGTCGTTGCCGACGATTATAAATAATTTAAAGAAAAACATTGATTTCTTAATAGAAATTTTAAGTTTTTAATGATCAGATTTTTGCATTCACAGTTTACTCGGTTAATATACTTCAATTATTTCATAATTAAATGACCTGTCTGATAACTTCTTTATACCTAAATTGAATTCAAATCTAACTGAAGGATTCTATAATTTTAACGTTCTTGATTTCTATAATAACCCGTATCTCTTATTAATTATAGTGAACTGTGTCACCTCTTTCATCTCTGTTACACATTTGTCAGTATATTAGCATGTATACAATAACCATGAACCCATGAGTTAAAAATATTTTTTTCTTCGCTTTATCATTTTTATAATATGAATGACAAAAACGGTCTAAATAAGTTTACAAAATAGATAATATACAAAAATGAATAATTACCTTTTCTGACACATTTCGGTAGATTTGCCCACGTTCCGTGTTCGTTACATCTAACCAAAGTGCTTGTTAATCCTGGTACCTGGCTACTAAGTAACTCCTTATATCCCTCGTCGCAAGTTATATTCGCCAGCGACGTATAAATTGTGGTTCCGTTGACCAGGCTTCTGTTTTTAGCATTTGATAAATTTAATTTGTCCAAACTCCCACAATCTGGAAAAAAAAAACGTTGAAAACATAAACTATATATAAAATTTCGAAAATAACTCATACTAAGCAAGAAATGTCATTTAAGCATCTTTTGAAGAAAGGCAGAAACAAACATGATAAACTCTTGTATATTTTAAAGGAATTTTTGACGTTACAAGAAATAAAACATAATCGTTTCATACCTTTAGGGACGCATACTGGCACATGGGTCCATGCTCCTGTATCAGAACATGTTATTTGTTGCGTTGATATTCCAGCTGTTTGATTTCTACCTTTAATATAATATCCGTCATCGCAGTCTATATCAGCTGTTGATTCAAATGTTGTATCTGTATGTAGACGTCTGTGATCGGCATTAGTTATCGGGATATCTACTAGGTTTCCACAATCTGAATAAAACACAGTAAATTGCACAACAATATTCTTTTTTTTTTTAGTAATTGAAAGTCAGTCTGGTTAGCTATTGGTAGTAGGTGGTTAACTTTTTCTAGTCACGTTTAACGAATTAGCCTTGTTGTTAAAGTGGTTAAAGAAAACAAAAGAAACAGAGAAACTTATAAAACTTTCAAGATAACCTTTCAATCAATAGACCTTATTACGATAAAAGATAATGAATGTAAATATACATTTCGTCTTTTAATTATTGAAGCTTGCGGTATAAATGATATAAATTTCTTTATTCAAAAGACTGGTAGTAATTGCAATTGCAGATTAAGAAAAGAATGGTTGAGTAAACATAAATAGTCATTAGTTCTTTTACTTCAAATAGCACAACATCAATGTTTATGACGATACTTGGAATAACGTTCTATAACATCTCTACTTGAACCATGATGACTCAATTGTCGTCATTGTATAAGAATGTTATGTTATTCACACGTATATTGATTAATGTCTTAAATTAAATTAAAAAAATAGATTCTTTCAACATAGTATTTATGTTAAGTGAATAAGCCACATTCATGATTTTTAAAGACATTCATGATTTTAAAGACATTACTAATTATGTATTTACCTTTTCTGACACAGTTTGGTACATTTGCCCATGTTCCGTTCTCAGAACATTTGATCAGTGTGGATGATACCCCCTTCATCTGGGATTTATTGTAATCATAGTACCCTGTTACACATGTTACAGCAGCACTGGATCCGTATTTTGTGTCAGAAAATAGAAGTTTGTCTTTAAAATTTGAAATATTCAACATGTCCAGAGGTCCGCAATCTTAAAAAAAAGAAATGTATTAGAATTATACAGAATTTTTTTAATTTCGCTCACTGATTTTGCGTATGTCATGCATAAAATGCAGAACATTTACTTTGAGTTATTAATATTTATTTAGCTAGAAATTGAATTTGTTGAAAAGTTGAGATATACAATTATGAAGTTGGTCTAAGTTCCTTTATTCTGAACATCTTATTGTAGTAGTCCATGTTAAAGTTGGTTGATTCTCAGTACATATAATTTTTTTTGAAATCGTTCAACCATTACCTTCCTTCATCATTTAAAGTACGTATTCATTCATTTAAAGTTAAATTACAAGTAATTATTATATAGATATAAATGTTCTTTCTTAATAACCCGAATCTTGTAGCGCAGATAGAAACATACTGTATTATAAAAAACATTCCGTATTATATAAGTGACTAATACGGTACCATATATGGAAGAGACGGACTATCTGTCGTGGTAGCTTCTCGCCTTTACTATGCATTACGTAGTAAAAAAGAAACGGGAACCAATACTAAATAGGGATATTTGCGGAGAATCCGTTGCTATATTAAGTAATGAAGTTCCGCTGTTAAAATATATAACCAAACATATTTTACCGATTTTTATTACTTTTATCAACATTTCCAACATGACTAGCCAACCATTGTGTCCGAATTTCTTAACAATATCAAATATACACAAATAACGTTCATGTTCATGTTAAAGTAGAGAGTGTTCTTCATTTTACCTACCGTCGTCTGAAGCTGTTTACGTGTACTTATGTATTACTATCAATGGTAAAAAATAACAGAACTCTTTTTGTTAAAATATTTTGTTACTGACTTGGACATATTAATCCTTATAAAACGGATATTTTGATGTAATTCAACTATCGGATAAATGTTTTGGCTGAGCTTTTCCAAAGTAACCAACACAGAGACAATGTAGTTGCCAGTAAGCAGAGTGATGACGCAGCTAATTCATTCAATGCTTTGTCATTCAGATCTTATCCAGCAAGAAGCAATAAATTATACCGTAATATAAATAAGTTCAGCCGGTTATCACATAAACTTAACTTTGAGTACAGAGAGTCTTGTTGGTGGCAGAAAATTACTTAAATTGTGACAACTCAAATGTAATAAACAATTCGACATTCCTCAACAGAACTGATGTTGAAAAATGAAACTTTGTAAGAGGAATGAAAATCAAAAACACTGTAACAACTAAAACAGGTTTTCATCAGTTCCAACGTTGAACATCAATCGAATCTTTCTGTTAGTTGTTTGGCATGTTTAAATAGATCTTAACAACGTTTCTTGTGTAGACAAAAGGTAAGATTATAGACATCAGTACAAATTTTTTTTTTAATTTCTTTATAAATACAAAGACACAAAGAGCACTATCATGAAAATATCAACGTTTAATTAATGAGATATAACCTCTTAGATATTTCAAAGATGTATTGGAGTATGATCATTATGAACGAAATATTTGGTATTGCACCGTCTGAAATAACATAAAAACGGTAGATCTTCTTTATTTAACTGCTAACGAGATAAAACGATAACATACAATTTCAATCAACGGCTATATTGTAAAAGATGTATTAAGATGATTGCTATGTTAGTGTTTGTAAGTTTTATAAATCAAAAGGTGTGTGCTTATGTTATTTTTTAATTAAAATGCAATTTTATAATAGTTTAATATCTTAGTATATCAATTATAGAATGTTACATATCTCCGTTGCACCAATTTACGACACATGGCATAGTGTGTAGTCATGAGTAGAGTGTGTAGATAGATAGATAGATAGATAGATAGATAGATAGATAGATAGATAGATACATAGATACATAGATACATAGATACATAGATAGATAGATACATAGGTACATAGATAGATAGATCGATAGATCGATAGATAGATAGATAGATAGATAGATAGATAGATAGATAGATAGATAGATAGATAGATAGATAGATAGATAGATAGATAGATAGATAGATAGATAGATAGATAGATAGATAGCCTTTTAATAACAATTATTCTGCAATGTTGGTATGCCTAACCTTTTCTTTGGCACGTTTCAATTGTAGTCCATGTTCTGTCACTTTGACAAGTAGTACTCTGCGTTTTATTTCCAGTAGGATTTCTTGTGAATTCGTAGCCCTCGTTGCACTCATAAGATTGCTTATCCTGGTACTTGTATATTTTAGTATCGTTTTTTGTTTCATTTTGCAATAAATGCACGTTGTCGGTAGGACCGTTTTGCAATAAATGCACCTTGTCGGCAGGATTGATAGAGAGTGGATTACATACTGAAATAAAAGTTACAAAGATCGATAGGTTGTAGATTTAAATATCTACTTTTTCTGTCGTATCTAAAACTGAAGAAGATAGCTAGAAAGTTGTATAAATGTATGGATAGATGGATGAATGTTCGCCCGAACTGACGGAAACACAGACTGACATTCTGAAAAGACAGGTTATAATAATAAACAGTTTTCATTTCAAAGTGTACGAATTAAATTACTTCGATTGTGATACATGCTGTTGATTGAACATAAAAAAAGATAATTGAATATAACATCAACGAAAAAATACGATGAACATGTCCTTAAAACATTAACTCAATTTCATTGATAAAAGTCGATAAATTAGATAAGAAATAGACAGATAGATAGATAGATAGATGGATGGATGGATGGATGGATGGATGGATGGATGGATGGATTGGTTGGGTGGGTGGGTGTGTGTTTGCTTGGATGGATGGATGGATGGATGGATGGATGGATGGATAGAGAGAGAGAGAGAGAGAGAGAGAGAGAGAGAGAGAGAGGGAGAGAGAGAGAGAGAGAGAGAGAGAGATAAATAGACATCATAATTCATAAATACTTTGCTTGGGTTTATTATTAATATTTTGTAGCATATGTATGTGTTCACTCGTTTCTTTTTATAAAAGTCATGAAAATGTTCTTCATCATTTAATCACATGATACCTATAATTTATAAATGTACTGACTAATTATTCATTTTTGTTTGATTTCTTTACTAGAACATTGAAACATTTAATTTTATTGAATAATTTTCAAGACAAATTACGAAATATAAAAAATACTGAACGATAACTCACCCTTTCTTGTGCATTTGTCAACGTAAGTCCAGGTTTTATCACTTTGACACTCAATGGTCCGACTCATGTTGCTTGGATTTGCATCTGAGAATTCATAGCCAGTCATGCAAGTGTATGAAATGGTTTGCATGAAAACGAAACGATTCATGGATATTTCTGTAGCATTCATAACTATATGTAAGGGGATAATTGCAGCAACGTTTGGTTTAGGACATTCTGAAAGAAAATGTGGACTAAAATTTAAGAAGTTGATAACTTAGAAGTTAGATTAATAGGTAGACAGATAGATAGATAGATAGATAGATAGATAGATAGATAGATAGATAGATAGATAGATAGATAGATAGATAGATAGATAGATAGATAGATAGATAGATAGATAGATAGATAGATAGATAGATAGATAGATAGATAGATAGATAGATAGAATAGATAGATAGATAGATAGATAGATAGATAGATAGATAGATAGATAGATAGATAGATAGATAGATAGATAGATAGATAGATAGATAGATAGATAGATAGATAGATAGATAGATAGATAGATAGATAGATAGATAGATAGATAGATAGATAGATAGATAGATAGATAGATAGATAGATAGATAGATAGATAGATAGATAGATAGATAGATAGATAGATAGATAGATAGATAGATAGATAGATAGATAGATAGATAGATAGATAGATAGATAGATAGATAGATAGATAGACAGATAGATAGATAGATAGATAGATAGATAGATAGATAGATAGATAGATAGATAGATAGATAGATAGATAGATAGATAGATAGATATAGATAGATAGATAGATAGATAGATAGATAGATAGATAGATAGATAGATAGATAGATAGATAGATAGATAGATAGATAGATAGATAGATAGATAGACAGATAGATAGACAGACAGAAAGTATAACCTTCGTTATATCATCAATGTGTAACATATAAACTTATTCACCGGGTGTTTTTATGAAAATCATCATTCAAATGTTCACAAACATTTCATCACATGATATAAAGATTTTTTATGTATTGACTGATTCAATTATTCATTCATTTGTTGTTTTATTTTGTTATTAGGAAATTGATTAATTGATAATTTTGTTGATAATTTTACATATATATTTACGACTTATTGGAAAATATTAATTGCGATTACTCACGTTTTATTGTACATGTGTCAAATGTAGACCAGTTTTTATCACTTCCACACTCAATGGACCGATATGTGTTGTTTTTCTTTGGAATTGAGAATTCATAGCCCACATTACATAAATATGAGATTGTATTCTTGAAAACGAATACCTTACTGGATAGTTCTGTATCAATCATAGGTATATGGACGTTTTTATCAGCAGGAACAATTGGTTTAGGACATCCTGAAACAAACAAAAAACATTGATGCTAAGTTTAGAAATTAATAAATTATTTGAAATATCGACAGGTAGATAGATAGATGGATGGATGGATGGATGGATGGATGGATGGATGGATGGATAGATAGATAGATAGTAGATAGATAGATAGATAGATAGATAGATAGATAGATAGATAGATAGATAGATAGATAGATAGATAGATAGATAGATAGATAGATAGATAGATAGATAGATAGATAGATAGATAGATAGATAGATAGATAGATAGATAGGACATCCTAGATAGATAGATAGGAAGGTAGGTACGTAGGTAGGTAGGTAGGTAGATTAGATAGATAGAGAGATAGACAGACAGACAGACAGACAGACAGACAGACAGACAGACAGACAGACAGACAGACAGACCGACCGACCGACCGACCGAACCGACCGACCCCGACCGACCGACCGACCGACGACCGACCGACCGACCGACCGACGACCGACCGACAGACAGACAGACAGACAGACAGGACAGACAGACAGACAGACATACAGACAGACAGATTAACAATAGATAATAACAATGTTTTGCTGTAATGTTGGTACGCCTAACCTTTTCTTTGGCACTTTTCAATGGTAGTCCATTTTTTGTCACTTTGACAAAAAGTACTCCGTGTAGGAGTAGGATTGTTTATGAATTCGTAGCCCACGTTGCACTCATAAGGTTGCTTATCCTGGAACTTGTATATTTTTGTTGCGTTTTTTGTTCCATTTTGCAATAAATGCACGTTGTCGGCAGGAGAGATAGTGAGTTTATAACATACTGAAATAAACGTTTGAAAGATAGTTTGATTTCACATTTAAATATCTCTCTTTTCCTTTATACCTAAAAAATGATGCAGGTAGCTAGAACATTGGATGAAAGAATGGATGGATGGGTGGATAGCTGTTTGCCCGGATGGACAGACAGACAAACAACAACTAGATAGAAAGATTAGATAGATCTACAGACAGACAGACAGACACTTACAGACAGACAGACAGACAGGCTTCAAGGCGACAGGCAGTGCCTGCCTTGACGGCAGGTTATGCGTACTTTTTGGTAGGCGTTGGTAGGCGTTGGTTTAAACATATTTATCAAGTTACAAAACTACACAAGATACAGAAAAGATACAGAAAATGAATATGTACATTATTATAAGAAAATTAGACTGTCTGTTTCGTCTTTTGATGTTTTTGTTTTTTTAATTCCAAAATAATATTCGATATCAGATTTTAATTTGAAAGTATATTTTGAAACAACTCCGCTCCAGCGTAACATTTATCAACTCAAACATGTATTAAAAATGTTCCACATTTGATATGAACCCGTTAAAGCTGATCTACGACACATGTAGACATATTAATTAAACATATACTAAACATATGCATAATTTGAATTTAATGCTTTAACGATAATGAAATGTGTGTTTGTAATGATTTTTTTATATTAAGTTTTCCTAATATACGGGTGGGGGCTCGTGATTTTCGTGCAAAAATCGCCAGTAAATTAAGACAGTGACCAAACCAATGAATGAATGAATGAATGAATGAATGAATGAATGAATGAATGAATGAATGAATGAATGAATGAATGAATGAATGAATGAAAAACAAAAACAAACTAAAAATCCCGTCTTTTTTAGTTAATTTCCTTAATAAACTGTATGTAAAATTTAGGCTAAATAAACCACATTTTATTTTTTTGTGATATATCCAAAGAGGGGTCATTTGTGTTTTTCACACCATGCAATGCTATCTCAATCTGATTTAAGGGTAATAAAACTTAATTGATCGATCTGATCTTCTGTTGCGTAATATGTTACGTAATTTATAGCATGAGATGATAATGTTTTTCACAAGTTTTTGGGGTGTCAACATACATTGGGGCCATAACATAACATAACATAATCTTTATTTCTCTCAATAAATGATATAATCATACGAGGCTCATAAAAGGTGACAAACAAAACATGCAAATCAATAATTACAAAATTAGAACTAATGAAATATAAATAACACAAGTATTTTCAGTGAATAGTTAAGTTCTTATTTTTTGAATAATACATTTAACAAATTTACACAATTTGAGAAATTCAGATTTGTTTTTAGTACACATAAAATTTTCTAGTTTAAAAATGTTTGGTCGTTGATAATATACTTTTTTCAAAAATTGTTTTCTTTCTTCGTTGAATTGACAACATTCAAGTAAATAATGAAATTCGTCGCCAATTTTATTTTGACAATTAGAACAAAATCTTTGGTTAATTGGAGTACTGGACCAATTTCCCCTTTCTATAGGAAATCGATGATTTCTTGTTCGAAATTTAATAAAAAAGTACAGTAATGAACTATCTAAATTTGCCAAGTACGATTCAAATCCAAAAGTTGTCTTAATTATTCTATAAAACAAACTGTTACTCGAATTTTCAATTTTAGAATACCACTCATTTAAAAAAGATCTTTTAACTTTTGTTTAACAGAAAGTTTGAGCCACTCAGAGTTTGTAAATGTGTTGTCGAACCACACTTGTGGTAGACCACATTTGATTAAAATAGTTTTTGACATTAAAAAACCATGGAAATTTCTTTTTTAAGCAAATTATCACTTAAAGCAGCTGTTTGAGTGTAGTAAGTTATTATAGACAAGAATTGACAATTTATTATTAGCGTTAACACCGTGTTTATTACATAATTTTTGACCAGAATGATATTATCCTTTCTTCGATGTCCAATAGCTAGAGGCAAACAACCGGTTTCTCCATAAACAAAATAATTTGCTGTTGACTTTTTTTAATTTAAGAATAATTTTTAAAAACCTTAGTTGAACTCGCTCATAATGTCGAGATTACCATATCCGCCAAATTTCTACACCGTACAGTAAAATCGGCTTAATTGTTTTATTAAATAATTCAATTTGTAAATCTATTGGAAGATTGAGACGATTAGAATTTTTTACTAAACTATACATGGCTCTTGTAGCTTGGCTTGCAATATGTTTTTTACATTTTAGAAAAGAACCTGTTTTTACTAAAATAAAAATTCCAAGATATTTGTATTCTTTACTACCTCGATAGGTTCGTTTTTAAAAGTAAAATTATACATTGTTGTCTACCTTTTAGAAAAAACTACGATTTTTGGTTCTTTGGACGTAATTAACCTTAAGTTTTCCAATTATCACAGTAATTGTTCATATATATTTAAATGCTTTTTGTAAATCATCTGCTGTTTCTTCTGATAATTATTACCCGTATCGTCAGCATAGAGTAATATAAATAATTTTAAAAGACAGAAAAGCTCATTTGTATTACTTCCATTTACCAATGTTATTCAATGTACGTTACTATCATTTAAAAAATACGATTCTAGATCGTTTAAAAATAATGAAAATCAGATCTGCCATTGATTTATATTGCAATCCAATCAATTTATTAGCCGAATGGTAGTTCCTTTATTCATTGGTAATTGAAAATTATAACTGCAATAGCCGAACCCCGCCCAACTTTATTACATGATGATTCTGGTGCGGCCAATGAAATTTTAGGTAATCATCCAATCAAAATCATAATTTTTCATATTTTTATCCATTAGTTGCTATTCTTTGCTAATCTTTATTTAAAATTTTTTGGGTTGGGGCAGAAATTTATTAAAAAATGTAGGAATTTGTTAATAGTAAATATGTTCCAAATCTGAATAAAAGAAAGCACAAAATATGTTTTGGAAAAACTGGGTCTTTTCCAAAAAAAAAACTGCCTGATCTTTTTATGAACACGTACATTTTAATTTCATACAATATTTACCTATTGCGTAGTTTTAAAACAATAATAATTATATTCTTCTCTGTGTGTAGTCAAAAGATTTTTTTTTAACATTTAAAAAGAAACTGGTATAAAAATAATCAGTATTGAAATAATCAAATTTTGTCATAATATATCCTTTTTTTGTGATATATCCAAACAGGGGTCATTTGGGTGTTTTTCACAACCATTGCAATTGCTATCCTCAATTTGATTTAAGGGTAATAAAACTTCATTTTTAAAGTTACTAAAAAAGGATTTCCAATGAAAAATTTTTAAAATACGGGACTTGAAAAATTTTTAGAAAATTCTTTTAATTTAATCCTAAAAAAGGCCCCCTTTATACAAAACCCGTGTAAAAAATTTGATTAAATTAGGCCTCAGGGGGTTCTTACCCGTCCAAAAAAAAGCCATTGAAAATATGTTTAAAACACATGTGAAATTCAGGTAAAACTTTTTTAAAAACCCCCTTTTAAAAACCCTTTCTATGGCAAAAAATAAAAAATTTGTAAGAAAATTTTAAATTTTTTAAAAACAAAAAATAAAATTATAAAAACATGAAAATGAAAAAAAATAATATAAGGCCCCAACAAGCTTCAAAACCATTAAAATGTCAAAATAAAAATAAAATTTAAGTTGGAACACTAAAATTCCCTCAATAGTGCGAATAACTGAAGACCCAATATGAACCATGTATTAATTTTGATACCTGTCATTTCCACTGAGCTCTAATTAGAATAGTTACAATTGATATATCTTATAGACTTCGATAAAATTCATCTTCTAACACTGATTACTTACCTTGTGTGAACTGTTGAAACCCCTAAGAACCGAATGCGTACTAAAATATGGTCGCACGCTTAACAAGGGGCCCTTATTAACACATCTACACCTTAATGATTTGCACGTTTTTCTCTCAATTAACATAGATTTTTTATATCCCAAATGGCTATTCGAATATAAAGGCATACACTTTTTATGATATTTATAAGTGATCAATACAGTGAACAAATAGAATATATTACATATCATGTATACTTAATTTTATGTGTGGTAGGTCAAGCAAATCATGACACAAAAAAAGTCATGTAAAGTTTTAAAACATTATTTCAGTTAATATTTTAACTTTCTTGTCGTTCATATACAGAAGCATGTGTGTAAATTTACTAAATACAGAAATTGACAGAGCTTTGTATCTCAATTGGGTACATCAATATTGAATACATATTTCTTCAGTAATCATTTTGGCACTTAAAAGGGCCGTTTATATTTATAACCGGATAAGAAATTTCAACCTGTAAGGCAGAAGAACGGTTTTCTCGAAAATTCAAAATGTTTGTTGAGACATATTTTGAATGTTGTTCATATCGTTTCCAACAAAATGTATTAAATTTAAAGGATACTTCTTCTTGAGTTTCTGTCTGTCAAAGGAGGGCCCTGCCTACAAAAACAGACAGTCATCTTGACATGAATAGGCAAGGTCATCTTGAAATTCCTGTCTGTAAAAGAAGGCCCTACTTACACGAAACACAAAGTCATCTTGAATTTTCTGTCTGTTAAATTGGGCCCTGCCTACCCGAATAGACAGTCATCTTGACATGAATAGGCAAGGTATCTTGAATTCCTGTCTGTTTAAAGAAGTCCTTGGCTTACACGAAGAAACAGTCATCGTGAGATTCTGTCTGGGTTAAAGGGAGGGATTCCTGCCTTTATGAACAGACAAAGGTCATCTTGAGTTTATGCATTGGGTTTATTTATGAAGTGGTGGATAGTTTGTAAATATTTGTAAAAAACAAGAACTGCGTATTTGATTTTGGATTTGAATCTTATCGTTAACTGTCTTAAAAACAATACACATCTGTATATTTTGATACTACAATTTTCATTGAAATCGACGCAACATTTGACCAAATTGGAAGGCAAAAGTTCGACGTTAAATTTTCAAAATTTTATGAATTTGTCTGCCCAAATTCGTCTGCCAAGTTTCGGCACAGTGGTGAATTTAAAATAATTACAGCGCAATGCCACATCGTTTTGAAATATATTCTTTTACAACATTCTCAAGAGAATGTCCATGTGCACATTTTTAAATACTATTATTAAATAAGTAATAAATGATTTCAATGAATCTTAGAAGCTGAAAATTGAACGTTACATAGCTGAAAATGTTAATTAAGGGTATACATCAAATTTAGGTGAGGCGGAAATATTATTCTAAAATTTTTGCCATTTAAAGGTTTGTTTTATAATAAAATTTCATATTCAAATGTGACAACAGTGTCATTTAACGCACAATCCATGATCAATGTATGTAAGAATTGAGTAAGGATTTAACGATTTTTAAGAGGCAAAAAATCAGCGGCATTTTATTTTGAAATTCCAAAATTGATCTTACCAAAGCCAAAGGTCAAAAGCAAGCCGTATTCGGTGTTGGATTTTAAAATCTTAAAAACAGTTCCCTAAGCAATACAGAGACGTGCAATTTTTGATATAAAAAATTTCATTGAAATCGACCAGAAATTTTGACCAAATTAGGGAAGCGAAAAAGTTTCAACGTTAAATTTTCTTTAATTTCATGAATTTTGGTTTCCGCCAAATAGGATTAGGGGTAAACTTTTCTAAAATAACGCAATGTAAATCGTTTTTGGAAAATAAATTTTTTTCTTAACAACATTCTTAAGGGGAAATTGGTCCATGGTTGCACACTTAAACACTAGTATTTTAAATGAAATTTAGCCAATAAGAAATTTCACTGATTTAGAACAAAATTGAATTTGCATTACCTGAAAAAAATTAAAAAAAATTAATTTAATTTTAAATTTTAAAATTTTAATATAAATTTAATTTTTTATCTTTATATATTAAATTTATTTTAATATTACAATTAAATTAAATATATTTTTTTAAATATTATAATCTTTTTTTTTAAAATAAAAATTTTAAAAATTTTTTTTCTAAAAAATTTTTTTTTAAAATTTTAAAAAAAAAAATTTTTTAATTTAAAAAAATTTAAAATTTTAAAACTTTAATTTTAAATTTAATTTTTTTAAAAAAAAAATTTTCAAAACAAAAAAATTTTTTTTTGAAAAATTTTCAAAATTAAAAAAATTTAAAAAACAGGATAATTTAAAAATTTTTGAAAAAAAAAGGCAAAAAAGGGTTTTTTAGATTTGAAAATTGGAAAATTAAAAAAATTTTTTAATTAAATTGAAAAGAAAAAAAAAGGGAAATTTTTTTTTATTAAAATTTCAAATTTTTAAAAAAGGACCAAAATTTTACCAATTTAAGAAAAAGTTTTTCGACTTAAATTTTGGTTTTCTAAAAAAAATTTTTACAATTTTGAAAAATAACAAAAGGGTTTAACTTTTTAAATTAAATTTTTTGCATTATTAAAACGTTTTTTGAAATAAAAAAAATTTTTTTCTTAAAAAAAAAATTTTCCCCCAAAATTTTCAAAAAATTTTACATTTTTAAAAAACCTAATTTTTAAAAAAATTAAAAAATAAAGAATTTTAGCTTGGAAAAAATTTAAGAAAAGCTAAAATTTTGAAAAATTCCTTTTCCCAAAAGTTAAATTAAAAAACCGCAAATTACAGGTTGAGGCGAACATAATAAAGCTTAATCATGCATTTAAAGTCTTGTTTTAAAATAAATTTCATATCTTTAATGTAAAACCACAGTGTCATAAGGCACACTCTTTTATCATTCATGTAAAAATCGAGAGGAAGTTAACGATATTAAGAGGCAAAAATTTTGGCGCAAAATTTCAATCTGAAATTACAAATTGATATTCCGCTGGGTAGGGGTTAGATTTTCTTTCAATGCAGCCGTTGATGTGAGGCGAACAGATTATCTTAATCATGCCATTAAAAGTCTTGTTTTAAATTCAAATTTCATACTTTGAATGTAACGCACAGTGTCATAAGGCACACTCTTTTATCATTTTTCATGTAAAAAAATCCGAGAAGAAGTTAACGATATTAAGAAGGAAAAAAATTTGGCGCATTTCATCTGAAATTACAAATTGATATTCCGCTGGGTAGGGGTTAGATTTCTTTCAAATGCAGCCCATATCTGTTTGTTAGATTTTAAAATCAAGATGATACCGTTCCTTAACCAATACATACACTTGCATTTTGATACTAATTTCCATTGAAATCGACCAAAAATTTGACCAAATTGGAAGTAAAAGTTCAAAGTTAAATTTTCTAAATTTCCTGAATTGGTCCGCCAATTACGGATAGGGGTAAACTTTTTAAATATACGCAATGCACATCGTTTTGAAAATAAATTGTCTTACAACATTCTGAAGAGATTGTTTATGTGCACATTTAAAGACTATTATTAAATAAATAGAATATATTACATATAACAGGAACTGCTTATTTGATTTTGGATTTGAAATCTTATCGTTAACTTCCTTAAACAATACACATATGTATATTAAGAGTATTAAGAGGCAAACATTTGGCGCATTTCATCTGAAATTACAAATTGATATTCCGCTGGGTAGGGGTTAGATTTCTTTCAAATGCAGCCGTTGATGTGAGGCGAACAGATTATCTTAATCATGCCATTTAAAGTCTTGTTTTAAAATAAAATTTCATACATTAATGTAACCACAGTGTCATAACGCACAATCTATTACAATTCATTTAAAAATCGAGAGAAGTTAACGATATTAAGAGGCAAAATTTGGCACATTTCATCTGGACCAATTTGGAAGCAAAAGTTCGACGTTAATTTTTTTTCTAAATTTTATGAATCGGTACCGCAAATCCATACAGGGGTGAACTTTTTAAATATACGCAATGCACATCGTTTTGAATATAAATTTCCTTACAACATTCTCAAGGGATTGTTCATGTGTACATTTAAAGACTATTATTAAATAAAATAGATAAGATTTCACTGATTTAAAAGCTAGAATTAAACGGTGCATACCTGAAAATGTTATTATACAGGCAAATTACAGGTGAGGCGGTTAGATTATTTTATTTTTGATATTGATAGTCTTGTTTTAAAATAAAATTCCATACTTTAATGTGACAACAGTGTCATAACGGACATTCTTCGATTGTGTATGTAAAACTCGAGTGGTATTTACGTTATTTAGAGGCATAATTCAAAGCACTTTTTCTAAATTCGAAATTGATATTACGCAAAGCAGGGTAAGGGGTTATATTTCTTTGAATAGCAGGCGTATTAAGTGTTAGATTTAAAATTCTATTATATAGTTCCTTAATCAATACATAGACGGGCATTTTGATACTAATTATATTGAAATTGACCAAAATTTGACCAATTTGGAAGCAAAAGTTCGACGTTAATTTTTTTCTAAATTTTATGAATCGGTCCGGCAAATCCATACAGGGGTAAATATTTAAATATACGCAATGCACATCGTTTTGAATATAAATTTCTTTACAACATTCTCAAGGGATTGTTCATGTGTACATTTAAAGACTATTATTAAATAAATAGAATAAGATTTCACTGATTTAAAAGCTAAAATTGAACAGTGCATACCTGAAAATGTTATTATACAGGCAAATTACAGGTGAGGCGGTTAGATTGTTTTATTTTTGCTATTTATAGTCTTGTTTTAAAATAAAATTCCATACTTTAATGTGACAACAGTGTCATAACGGACATTCTTTGATTATGTATGTAAAACTCGAGAGTGGTATTTACGTTATTTAGAGGCAAAATTAGAAGCACTTTTTCTGAATTCGAAATTGATATTACGCAAAGCAGGGTAAGGGGTTATATTTCTTTGAATAGCAGGCGTATTTAGTGTTAGATTTAAAATCCTACATTACAGTTCCTTAATCAATACATAGACGGGCATTTTGATACTAATTTCATTGAAATTGACCAAAATTTGACCAATTTGGAAGCAAAAGTTCGACGTTAATTTTTTTTCTAAATTTTATGAATCGGTCCGGCAAATCCATACAGGGGTGAACTTTTTAAATATACGCAATGCACATCGTTCTGAATATAAATTTCCTTACAACATTCTCAAGCGGTTGTTCATGTGTACATTTAATGACTATAATTTTAAAAAATTAGAATATCATTTTATCGATTTAGAAGCTAAAATTGACCTGTGCATACCTGAAAATGTTATTATACCTGCAAATTACAGGTGAGGCGAACAGATTAACTTAATCATGCCATTTAAAGTCTTTATTTAAAATAAAATTTCATACTTTAATGTAACCACAGTGTCATAACGCACAATCTATTATCATTCATGTAAAAATCGAGAGAAGTTAACGATATTAAGAGGCAAAAAATTGGCGCATTTCATCTGAAATTACAAATTGATATAACGCTGGGTAGGGGTTAGATTTCTTTCAAATGCAGTCGTATCTGTTGCTGTATTTAAAATCGTATGATATCGTTTCTTAACCAATACATACACGTGCATTTTGATACTAATTTCATTGAAATCGACCAAAATGTGACCAAATGGGAAGTAAAAGTTCAACGTCAAATTTTCTAAATTTCATGAATTGGTCCGCCAAATACGGATAGGGGTAAACTTTTTAAAGATACGCAATGCACATCGTTTTGAAAATAAATTGTCTTACAACATTCTGAAGAGATTGTCCATGTGCACATTTAAAGACTTTTATTAAATAAATAGAATAAGATTTCACTGATTTAAAAGCTAAAATTGAACGGTGCATACCTCAAAATGTCATTATACAGGCAAATTACAGGTGAGGCGGTTAGATTATTTTATGTTTGCTATTTATAGTCTTGTTTTAAAATAAAATTCCATACTTTAATGTGACAACAGTGTCATAACGGACATTCTTCGATTATGTATGTAAAACTCGAGCGGTATTTACGTAATTTAGAGGAGTTTTTCTAAATTCGAAATTGATATTACGCAAAGCAGGGTAAGGGGTTATATTTCTTTGAATAGCAGCCGTATTTAGTGTTAGATTTAAAATCCTATTTTACAGTTCCTTAATCAATACATAGACGGGCATTTTGATACTAATTTCATTGAAATTGACCAAAATTTGACAAATTTGGAAGCAAAATTTCGACGTTAATTTTTTTCTAAATTTTATAAATCGGTTCGGCAAAACCATACACGGGTGTCCTTTTTAAATATACGCAATGCACATCGTTTTGAATATAAATTTCCTTACAACATTCTCAAGAGATTGTTCATGTGTACATTTAATGACTATAATTTAAAAAAAAAAATAGAATATCATTTTACCGATTTAAAAGCTAAAATTGAACAGTGCATACCTGAAAATGTTATTATACCTGCAAATTACAGGTGAAGCGAACATATTATCTTAATAATGCCATTTAAAGTCTTGTTTTAAAATCAAATTTCATACTTTAATGTAACCACAGTGTCATAAAGCACACTCTTTATCATTGCCATCGTTGAAAAATCCGGAGAGAAGTGGGAGAGTGCGATATATAAGAGGGTCAAAGAATTTGACGCGCAGTTTCATCTGAAATTACTGAAATTGATTATAAGCGCTGGGTAGGGATTAGATTTCTGTCGCAAATGGCGGATGGCGCTTATCTCGTTTGTTGGATTAAAAATCGTATGCATACCGCGTACATAACAACTACACTCAGTCAGTCGTGGGTGTTGCACATTTCTGATAACTAATTTCATTGGAACGACCAAAATTTGGACGGGCGAGGAATTGAGAGAGAATGAGTGGCAATCTGATAAATTTGTCTTAATTTCCATGAATTGGTCCGCCAAATACGGATAGGGTAAACATTTTTAAAATATACGCAAGTGCACATCGTTTTGATATAAATTTTCTTACAACAGTTCTGAAGAGATTGTCCATGTGCACAGTTTAAAGGATGCAATTATTGTAATAATAGAATAAGATTTCACTGAATTTAAAGCTTAAAAATTGAACGGTGTGTCTATACTCGTGAAAGATGCAGTTCAGGCAAATAGCGTATATGGCGTGTGTTGAGATGTATTTTATGTTTGCGTATGTGGTATAGTCTTGTTGTAAAAATAAAAGGTTCCATACTTTAGATGTACAACAGTTCATTAACGGCATTCGTTCGATTATTGTATGTGAAAAAACTCGAGTGGTTATTTACGTTATTAGAGGCAAAACGCGAAGCACTTTTTCTGGGCATTCGAAATTGAGTATTACGCAAAGCAGGGGCGGGGTGGGGTGAAGGGTTAATGATTTCTTTGAATTAGCAGCCACTCTATTAGTGTTAGATTAAATCCTACATTCACGAGTCCTTCATCGAACTACATAGACGGGTCATTTTGATACTATATTTCGATGGTGAAATTGACCAAAAATTTGCACCCAATTTGAAGCAAAAATTCGACGTTAATGTTTGCTAAATTTGGTGATGAATCGTTCCTCCAAATCAATACAGGGTAGTGAACTTTTTAAGAATAGTTATTTTAACTTTTGCCATTTAAAGCCTGTTTTATAATAAATTTTCATACTTTTAATGTGACAAGACAGTGCCATTACAACGCAACATTATACGGTTATTTATGTCAAAATCGAGTGGTATTTACGTTTTAGTTTAGAAGGGCAAAAAAAATCGCCGGCATTTTTTCTGAATTTCAGGAAGTCAGTCTTATGCAAAGCAGTGGGTGGTAGGGGTAAAATTTCTTTTGAAAAGCAGCCGTATGTGTGAGTGTAAGAATCTTATTATAAAATTCTTTAACCAAGTTACAACTATACGTGCATTTGCAGGACTTATTTCATTGAAATCGACCAAATTTGACCAATTTGGAGCAAAACGTTGATATTCTGATTCATAATTTATATGAATTGGTCCATCAGAAACGGGATTAGGGATGAACTTTCTAATATACGCTATCCACATCGTTTTGAAATTATTTTGTAATTTTCTTACAACTCCTCAGAGATTGGTTATGTGCGTAGAATTCAGGTAGCTAAATGTAATAGATAGAGAAGAATTGTGGTGGTATGAAGCCTAAATTTTGACGTTACATACCTCGAAAATGTATTGAATCAAAAATACAGGTGACGGCATTAAAATGTTTTAATTTTACCGAATTAAAGTCTCGTTTTTAATACAATTCATATTCAAATGGCCCGACAATGTTTTAGGGTCGAGTGCGTGAAGAACAGTTCATAAACTCTAGTGAGACTTTACGATATTAAGAGGCGGAAAGAGTTGCGCGATGTTGTTTGAAATTCCAATGATGTAAGTTAGGCTGGCCGGACAGGGGCAGGGTTGCCGGTTTTTTAAAAAAGCGCCGTATCTTGTGTGGAGTTAAAGCCATAGTTATAAAAATGTCCTGTAAACCAAAGCAACGAAGTGTAGCATTTTGTCTGAGACTAATTTGCGATTGAGGAATCAACAAAATTTGAACCAGTTTGGAAGCGAGAAACTCAGTGACGTTGAATTTTCATAATTAGATCTCAGCAAAAGCTGCGGATGGGTCCGTGAACTTTTTAAATATACGCAATGCACATCCGTTTTGAACGTTTTAAAGCTTCCTTTACAACAGTCCTTCAAGAAAGTGTTATTGTGTGCTTTGCATTTTAGACTTAAATTGGAGAAAAAAAACGAATAGATTTGACTTATTTTGATAGCTCAATTTGGGACGTCCATAAGCCTTGAAAGATGTAATTATTACCTGCAAATTACAGGTAGGCAGTAAAATTACTTTAAATTTTGCCGATTTAAAGCCTGTTGTAGAAGTTATTTTTCATTTCTAAATGTTGATAACAATGATCATGAACGCATGTTCTACGATTATTTATGTAAAATATGTGAAGTGTGTATTTCACTGTGGTATGTAAGGCAAAAAAGTCGCCCGCATTTTTGGCTGATGTGTTGCAAATTGATCTTACGCCAAAGCAGGGGTAGGGTTAGGCATTCTTTTAAAAGAAAGCCCGATATTTGTCGTTTTGATTTAAAATCTTATTATAGATTCTCTTTAACAATACTGACATAAATGCATCTTGGAGACTAATTTTCATTGAAAGTCCGACCAAAATGTGACCATTTTTTTGGAGCCAAAACTTCAGGCGCGCATTAATCTGATAACCTCGGAAACTTTTTTTTTTGAAGGAATCAGAGGTAAGGCGCTTTAATTTAGGGACAGCAGCCGTTTAATATTTGTTTATACAACAACTCTGTTTGACATACTGTTCCCTAAAAAGCAAAACCCGCCTTGAATTTAACAAGAGGTCAAATTACATTGAAAATCTAAGCTCGAATCACCAAATATCGAGAAACGGAAAATGTAACGCAGCATACCACAGACAAAAACCGTTCTGGCCCCGTTCTGTCCAAAAAAGCCTCCAAGTTGTTGAATAAATATGTCGACGAGAAATCTCATGAACGCCATACATGATAAAACTCGTGAGTTCTGTTGCGAAAAAATCCTTTTGTATAATTATTTTTCGAGAGAATAATATTTTTGTGTCTGTGTTTTGTCTGCACTAGTCGTGTCAAGCCGTCTGTCGGGTAAATTTGTAAACATTAACCGTCTTGCTTATTTATTAAAATTTGTTAAATTTGTATCGAAAATTTGGAGCAATAATTCGTAAATGATAGTTCTTTCATGCCTGGTCGAAATGTCAGGCGAAATAAATAAAAGTCGGTTCAAAATTAGTCACGTGATAAACATTGCATCTTCAAGAAAGGCGTTGCCTACTTTTATGGTCTGTCTAAACGAAGCAAAATATCTGCCGACAGACAAAAATATAGCAACAACAGTCTATATTTTTAGTTAATATTGTTTGGACTTCCATAAAAATTAGCAAAATTATTCTTTATGACAAAATGTATTTTATCAAACTTTTATTACGATCTAAAACACAATTCACGCTGAAAAATCAGAAATATAAAGTAAGTGTTTGCAAGCAATGCCTACCTTAATTGGATATAGCGACAATGAACAAAAACTTCAAAACGCGAATTTTGAAAATTTTTAACCCGAGAAAATGCCTGAAACACGTAAAAAACGCAAAAATTCCCGTTTTAAAAGATGTATTGACGTCTTGAGGTTTCCTGATTTTGTCTTGAGACAGACAGACAGACAGACAGATTTGTTCCTGCAGATCATATTAATTTTTAGATCCATTTTTTGACTAATTTTAGCTTTCAAGATTTTCTCTGTATTTATCGAGACATTCTAGTTCCAAGCAGACCACACCGTTCCTCGCAATATGTTTCTGGGAACGATTGCCGTCATCAGGTAATTGGTTGCGCACCCATCTTCTATTTAAGTTACTTTGTAAACATATCTAAGTCAGTTGTACAAAACGGTCTGAACAGAGCAGCATTTTTGAAATGTACTCCAATCCGAGGTTTCTACTCAAATTTGAATTACAAATATCTAACTTGTCATTGATCGTTTGTTCTTATACACTTTTATATAACTCAAAAGATGGTATAATAATTTTAAATTAAACATTTTTCCTAGAGAACCTGACCAAAGCAAGAACTTGACTGGATTCTCACTTGACCCAATCTGGTTAATCTTTAACAAAATATATACTTGCAACCCGAATATTTTACTCTAGAATTATTGTTCCATATATGTTTTTCTGACAAGCTTTATTGTTTACTATAGAACAATTATGTGAAAGCCAGATTATCTTAATATTTTATTTGTCAATTATTCATGAATAGATTGGGAAAACCCAATAATAATCATAGATTGAACTGGAAAATATCTAATTTATCTATCAGTAGGTAGGTAGAATCAAATCAAACCCCGACAGATGTTGCTGATGCCTAGTTAACGCCTGGCATATTCAAATTCTGAATAACCTCATCTAACACTTCTTTCTCACTTTGAAGGGGATGTAACATAAGCCATATAGATGATTGACTGTGTGATTAAATAATTATCTGTTAGGTCAGATAAACAGATCGACATACAGGCAGATAAATAGATAATAGACTGTATACTTATTTAATTGTTTGCTTCGTTAATTTTTTATTGGTTACACATGAAGTTGTTTCCTGTTTGCTTTTAAAAATAAATCATGCAACAGTTATAAACCATTTCATCACATGATATGTAAATACTTTGACTGATTAATTTATCTATTCTTTTGTTTTATTATTTGTTTATCACAACACTGATTGATATATGTTTTATTCAATAATGTTCAATAAAATTAACGCATTACTAAAATACAAATTGATAACTCACTTTTTATAGTGCATGTTTCAAAATCAGACCAGAGTTTAGTACTTTTACAGGCAATGGTTCGATTGACGTTGTTGGGGTCTGCTTCTGAGAATTCATAGCCTTCGATACACGTGTATGATATTATATCCTTGTAAACGAATTCATTCTTAGTAGCATTCAATAATAATTGAAAGGAATTCTTAGCAGTAACATCTAGTGGGGGACATTCTGAAAGAAAATGTCTAAAGTATAGTTATACGTTTAGAAACAGATATCTAATAATACCATTAGATAGATAGATAGATAGATAGATAGATAGATAGATAGATAGATAGATAGATAGATAGATAGATAGATAGATAGATAGATAGATAGATAGATAGATAGATAGATAGATAGATAGATAGATAGATAGATAGATAGATAGATAGATAGATAGATAGACAGACAGACAGACAGACAGACAGACAGACAGACAGACAGACAGACAGACAGACAGACAGTTAGACAGACAGAAGGACAGACAGACAAACAGACGGACAGACGGACAGACGGAGAGATAGATAGATAGATAGATAGATAGATAGATAGATAGATAGATAGATAGATAGATAGATAGATGGATGGATGGATGGATGGATGGATGGATGGATGGATGGATGGATGGATGGATGGATGGATGGATGGATGGATGGATGGATGGATGGATGGATGGATGGATGGATGGATGGACGGACGGACGGACGGACGGACGGACAGACAGACAGACAAACGGACGGACAGACAGACAGACGGATAGACAGATAGACGGATAGACGGATAGATGGATAGATGGATAGATGGATAGATGGATAGATGGATAGATGGACAGACGGACAGACGGACAGACAGACAGACAGACAGACAGATAGATAGATAGATAGATAGACAAATAGACAGACAGACAGACAGACAGACAGACAGACAGACAGACAGACAGACAGACAGACAGACAGACAGACAGACAGACAGACAGATAGACAGACAGACAGACAGACAGACAGACAGACAGACAGACAGACAGACAGACAGACAGACAGACAGACAGACAGACAGACAGACAGACATACAGACAGACAGACAGACAGACAGACAGACAGACAGACAGACAGACAGACAGACAGACAGACAGACAGACAGACAGACAGACAGACAGACAGACAGACAGACAGACAGACAGACAGACAGACAGACAGACAGACAGACAGACAGACAGACAGACAGACAGACAGACAGACAACAGACAGACAGACAGACAGACAGACAGACAGACAGACAGACAGACAGACAGACAGACAGACAGACAGACAGACAGACAGACAGACAGACAGACAGACAGACAGACAGACAGACAGACAGACAGACAGACAGACAGACAGACAGACAGACAGACAGACAGACAGACAGACAGACAGACAGACAGACAGATAGATAGATAGATAGATAGATAGATAGATAGATAGATAGATAGATAGATAGATAGATAGATAGATAGATAGATAGATAGATAGATAGATAGATAGATATCAAGTAATGGGTTGCGCATCCCAGTTCTAATTAAGTTACTGTCTAGGTTAGGTAGTCAAAACGGTCTGAACCGAGCAGCCTTTTGAAATGTACTCCAATCAAGAGGTTTCTACTCAAATTGGAATTACACATATTTAACTTGTCATTGATTGTGTGTTCTTTAACACTTTTATATAACTCAAAAGTTGGTCAAATAATCTTAAATTAACTATATTTTAGAAAATCTGACCAAATCAAGAACTTGACTGGATTCTCACTTGACCCTATCTGGTAAATATTTACCAAAATCTATACTTGCAACCCGAATATTTTACTCAAGAATTGTTGTTCCATATAATTATGTTATTCTAATAAGCTTTAATGTTAACTATAGAACAATCATGTCAAAGCCAGAGTATCTTTATATTTTATTTGTCAATAATTCATGAATAGATTGTGAAAACCAAATAATGAGATCATTGATTGAACTGGAAAATATCTAATTTATCTCTCAATAGGTAGAATCAAATCAAACCCCGACAGATGCTGCTGTTCCCTAGTTAACTCTTGGCATATTCAAATGCTGAATGACGTCATCTAACACCCTTATTCTTACTTTTAAGGGGGTGTAACATAAGCCATATAATTGATTGACTCTGTGATTAAAGAATTATTTGCTAGGTCTAATAAATAGATCAACATACCGGTACATAGATAATAGAGTGTATACGTATTTAATCGTTTCCATCGTGAACTTATATTATTTGTAAGATATGTATTTGTTTCCTGTTTGCTTTTAAAAATAAATTATGCAACAGTTATAAACCATTTCATTACATGATATGTAAATACTTTGACTGAATAATTTATCTATTCTTTTGTTTTATTATTTGTTTACCACAACACTGATAGATTTATAACTTTATTCATCATTATTCAATAAAATCAACGCATTTCTGTAAATACAATTTGATAGCTCACTTTTTCTAGTGCATGTTTCAAAATCAGTCCAGGTGTTAGTACTTTTACACTCAATGGTTCGATTGACGTTGTTGGGGTCTGCTCCTGAGAATTCATAGCCTTTGATACACGTGTATGTTATAATATCCTTGTAAACGAATTCCTTCTTAGTAACATTGACTAATAATTCCAAGGATTTATTAGCAGCAACTTCTGGTCGGGGACATTCTGAAAGAAAATGTTGAAAGAATAGCTATAAGTTTAAAAATAGATATTTTATCAGATAGATAAATGGATTGATGAATGGATGGATAGACGGACGGATGGGCGGGCGGACAAGCGGGCGTGCATGCGGGTGGGCGGTCGGGTGAGCGGACTGGCGGACGAACGAACGGACGTTCTAACGGGCTTTTCTATTTTTCTCTCTATTGTTCTTCACGCCAACAAGATTTTGCTACAGCAAACAGCGAGTTTAATACTGATTGTAAATAGCCTAATATTTTAAAGTATAAAATGATGAATCATTACAGTAAACATTTTGAGTATATATTCCTTACACAATAACAGATCAATATGAGAACTAACTTCCGAGGATAATATTTTAACATTTGTCACAAATTTCTATACTGATTTTATTGTTATAAAGCAATCAATAACACTGCACCCATTTTGATTCATAATCGTAAAGTTTTTAATACCAGCATCCTTTCTAAAACGTGCATTTCAAATAAAACAATAATTTTTACAAAAGGTTAAAAATGTCTTCCTAACCAAATCACAACTTTATCCGATGAATATCTCTGTATGTCCTTGTCATTGTTCACAATATTATCGAGTTCGGAACGTTCTGGTCATATTTCTTGTACTTTCAAGAGAATCATTCTCATTCCGAGTTTGTTAATTCAAATCTTCACTTAATAGAAGTTCAAAGTTTCTAAGATTCATTTCAATAAATATGTTTTCTAGACATTCACCGGCTGTCAATTCATCAATTTCATATTTAGAAGAACAATCAGGTGGGTAACATACAGATAATTACAGAAGGTCTTTTACTAGATTCAAATTTTTTATCAGTAACTAATATAATACCAAATAAGAAGTCATGGCAAAATTGTCAAAACAAATTTACCTCCTTTAAAATATCTATTAAATCCCTTTTGTTCAAATCCTTTAGTTGTTGTCGTTTTTTTAAACTAAAGGTTACTGTGCTGTGAACCCATTAGAACACCGCATTTTTCCCATAAATACTCATCTTAATAACATTTATTAAATTGACTTGTCTGTCTATTTAAACATCAAATTTAGTGAAGAATTCGAAATACGTCCTGATTGACGGGCAATAAATAACATGCATGATTAACCCAAAAACGCTTAAGATAACTTCTTTTGTACTTTTAACCAAATAACCAGTGTAATATTGTATTTGTGTGTAAAGGTGTACTGACAAAATCATTTAGGCCATGAAATATGTCTATAAATACAATGATTATAAAATATGCCTCAGTGATAAATAAATGTTTTTTTTCTACAAAAATGGCAAACATGAGTTCAATAACGTTTAAATAACTGTTTAAGAGCATATAAGAAACGTGACGAAAAAATAAATATGAAATAATTTGTAATAAATGAAGCAAATGTATACAAAGTAGTACTTTGATTTCCATACAAAATACCGAATCCCTTCAATTGTACTATTTATCAAATACAACAGATGATTAAGGATTTTCAACCAATGAGTAACGTGTATGATACTTTGAAAGTACACCAAAAATTAAGGCTTTCAAAATAAAGATGCATAATGAGCCCCTAAAAATGTGAGGGTACTTGAGTGCAAGTGATTAATACACGCACGCCGGTTAACGCAGTCTAGCTTTCGGTTTGCTAGTTATTCCAAACGCAACCTCCCTCTTAAAATCCCTTCGCTATGAACAATATTTCTTTATAAAATAATAATGGCATGATCATTTATTCAAATTCAGTAAGGTTACGACTAATATAATCCTAAACTATCTCGGTTGTCATATAACCATTTTACTCTAAAAAAGAAACAAAATATTTACCAGGTGAACTGGCTGTCCGATATGATTCAGTTAAACTGAATAAACTGATAATCCGAAAAATTGAATACCAATTAATATTGACAAAATATAATAGTTTTGTTCTCATTTTGTCGGTGACAAATACCCAGTCGCACCTTAAGTATGGGAATATAACATAAATATTGCATGCCGTTTTGTTATCTTGAGTAAACAATACTGACTTTGGTTAAATTGATAAACGAAATACGACATGAATTATAAACGCAGACTCAACTTGTGATATCTCATCACGCAGAGATAGCGTGTCAATCGAATCATCTTGACACTATCCGTCAAACTTCGGATATGGACCTCGAGCACAATATTAAAAAAACCCACAAAAATAATAAAGACTTTTTCTGTCTTAGCTTAACGTTTAAATAAATAGTGATTAAATGGTGCAAGCTGTTGCATTTATCCCCATGTGTAGCGTAAATTCTATCTAACTGATGTTGATTTATGATATCAAAGTAAGCAGTTCCGTATTAAGGTACTTATAGACGCCTTGCACAATCTGGAGTCAATTTGAGGTCGCTCAGGTAAGCCCAGTACAGTACAAATCTTTTGTACCCTGTCTCTGGATTACCAAAACTACCATTCAAGATATGTGCAGTCCTCTGAACAGAACTTACTGCACTGATACCTATTCATTTGCATTTGAAGAAATTGGTACCATGCCGAAACAGAGGTTGGCCAGATTTCGGATAGTTAACAACATTTTTGTCAATAATATATGGATATGAAGCGGCTAGTTGATCTAAAAATACAACTACATAATTTGCTGAAAGCTTAGATTCCTCTGCTCTCACAGATTACTTGTGATGAGTAATGATATGCAACATTTTGCTTTTAGGTGTTTGTTATGTTTGTATTGTAGATACCTGAAGTAGAAAATGTATAATTTTTTGTACTTATTCAAATTTGGGTAGATATTGTGCATCTGTGTGTCTATTAACTTTATAATGATTGTCAGACATATTTTTCAATCATAATTATTTTGAAAAAGACTTAATTTTTCTTTGGATGTCAAACTGTAACACAAAGCTTTTTCCCAGACAAGTTGCACTGACTGACACGTGTGACATTAGATTTTTTTTATAAATTAATTAAAATGATTTTAAAGCAACTTAAAATAAAAATTTGAAGTTATCGACTTTGAAGGAAAATAATGATTGAAAATTGTTTTTGTTTTTTCCCAATAATGTATGCAAAAACACAATTAAAATAATGCATCAGTTTAAAACATTTTTATGAAAGTACAAAAAGGCTAAGGACAGGGAAGTCAGATAAAACAACAGTTAATCTGTTCGTTTTAAAGTTAATATTTTTTTGTATCGGGTGTTTTTCAGCTTTTTTTGCACTGTTTGCGCTTGCAATCGGAACCAATCGACAGTTATTATTTCGCCAAAAAGTTCCATTATGTCGTTTTTGAAAAACACTCACAGCATTGTCATAAAAGAAAATCTATGACCCTTGGTCATGTTTTAAAAAGAATATTGACTACAAAGATATAATATATGACCCTTTAACACAAAGTTAAGTGGTCCACTCTTAGAATTGTTACAATATCCTTCTCATCCGTCTCAGAAAAAATATGTTGTATCGTTGTATTATATATATTTATAATATAATTATAAAGTCTCAGTCAAACAATAAAACAACAAGAACAAAAAGCAAAAGAAAAACAGCCTCTGTAAATGTTTAAGACTGCATATTTCCCATAAACAAGCTCGTCATAAGGAAGGCAAAACAACCCTCAACAACAATTTAAAATATGCCGATATTGTGGAGGAAAGTATCCAATATGTCACATTGCCCTGCTTTCGGAGCGAAATATAACTACTGTCATAAAAAGAATAATTTTATATCGGTCTGTAGAAAACGTCAAACAAGATGAAGTATAATCGAAGATGAACAGCCGGATTCACAAGTTATGTCAGAGGTAAACACGGCGGATTACAATTTGAATGAGTGCGATGTGTTATTTTGATTCAAAATGTCAGATAGAAAAAAGTGGAAAAGAAAAACATAAAAGTAAATGACGTAGATGTTTATGTGTTGATAGATAGTGGGTCAACATTTTATATTTTTAGGTAAATCGAATTCGAGACAAGTTCGTCCAGAAATCAAAACAATGAAAACAGAATCATTTACATTTGTGTAGAAACCTCCACATAAAGGCAAATGTTCTGTTGTAGTTTTAGCAAGGTTTGATAAAATGGTTGATTTTGTGTGAAAAATGAGACCTCGTTTGTTGTTTATTATTCATTACAGTAATCTTGTGCACTGAATTGTAGTTTTTTAGTATGGTAACCCTGTCAACGGTTCTGGACTAAAGGCCTACAATTGTAATGTTTAGTTAAGCACCGGTAAAACATAATACTTATTTAAGAACTCTTTTTGATTCTGGTATGATAACTTTGTCAACACTTGTCACATGGTAACTTGGTCAACACTTGTTGTTATAAATATAGAAGGCCTATCTTTGTCAGTTAACACTAGGGTAACCTCCAAATATGGAGTGATAATGTATTTCTTATAAATTCAGGTGCACAATCTTCTCAGGGGCACTATAGAGTAAGTATTCAGTATTCAAGAGTCAAGATTACGGATTTAAGAGTTTTGCCTTTCGCCAAGAGACGTGAAATAACGGAAATTAACTGTGACTTGTAAACAATGTGTGAGAAAGAGAAACACTACAAATTCAAATAGATGATATAGATTAGAGACTTAATCATAATATGTTTATCAATAAATGACGTTTGAACAGTGATAACTACTATTTGTGTTTATTATCATATGAGAGATTTTAATTGTAAATATGAGAGAGAATCGTTACTACTATTACCACAGCGGAGTAGTTTTGGTAACACTGGGGTCATCAAACAGGATTTTAGGACTTAAACACGTTAAGGAAAGATTGTAAGCTGACCATCTAAAAAGACATTTATTTGAACTATCGTTATACAATTTCCAAAATGGGATCAATGGGACTCGAAAAACGGAGAATTGCAGGATAAAAAAACTGGAATAAAGAAGAAGCTATGGGGAAAAAAGAGCAAGAAGTCGTGCTACAGAGAGAAGATTTGTGATTCAGTATCGACAGAGGATTAATTAATTACATAAGTACTGAGACAGGAATCAGATAAGGCAACTCTTTCACCAAAAAATGGATCACAGTCAAGTATTGGGGAGGGAAATCAAATTGAATTTCACACAGGAAGTATGATGTATCACTCCTCAGACAGACTCTATTTGATTGGGAAAAAAATAGCCGTTGTATTTTTTAATATTTTCGGCTTTTTCCATCATGTGTCATTACATTTTTTAAATTTTCTTGTAATGTATACTTTTATATACTTTAAACGACTCCTTTTTGCATGAAAAAGGTTAAACGTAACGGGCTTTGAAAAAGGCCGGCGTCAAGGAATAGACAAAATGGCGGCGTGGCCGAGAGGTTAACGCGTGGGACTAGTAATCTAAGGATTGCTGACCGCGTGGGTTCAAACCCTGTCAGGGGCAAACCGTTGTTTCCTTGAGCAAGAAACTTTACATTCATTGCTTAGTACTGGTTGGAACCAGGAACGGATTCGAGAGTGTTTCAATAAGCTTATAGCTTCCAACACAATCGAACTAAAATAAATTTGTATAAACTAAGGAACGCCACTAACGTCAATGTTAATCACATCGTTTCAAAACGTCGAAACGTTAAAAATGTTTTTTTATTCACTTACGTAAAGCAAAATTGTGATTTAATATAATTTATTTTCTGTAATTTTTAAATAAAACATTATTTTAAAAGCACATTCAAATGTGACATAAATGATAATAGGTCACACAAAACAGTTACTTAGACAAAAGTTGAGGCACAGCAGTAAATACTCAAAATCACCACTGTACACAGAATAGCAAGTTTATCGTGCAATGCATCAGCTAAAATATATCAATTATTTAGAACTATTGTACAGAAATGTGTATAAATAATCACTGCCCATCGCTTGACGGAGTTACTTGGCAAAGAACATCCTGACACGTGCGTCTCACAAGTGGTCTAACACGTGACACTTTAAGTACGGCTGACGTTCTCGGCTTAATCCTGTATAGTTTATGAAGGATGGAAGGTCATTTCTATCCATTGGAATATAGCTTGTCTTACATATTACAAATCTAACTTCACCTGTATCGTCTGCAGCAAATTTCATGTAAACTATACCGGGTTCGAGTGACGTTTACGGAACTGGTGACAATTTGAGATGTTCGGTACTTTTTGAATCCTTTTTCGAGGGACATCGTCCAGCTTTTCAACATCCACTCACCATAGGTAAAGGAAACGTTACTGTATGCTGCATCCGTCACGCGTAGGATTGTATCACAATTTGAAGCCAATACAACTTCTTTTTTGTTCCAAATCCGGCGACGATCAAGCACGTATACAGTTAGAATGCAAAACAAACATATAGGTGAGGCAAAGCTTATATTCCCGAGAATTCTTCCTTTGACTTATTAAAAATTAATGAGGATAAAGATTTTATAAGAAGTGTGCTTTTCATTCATTCGCATGTTTCAAAACCACCCTCAAATAGCCTATGATGTAAAATTATTTTACAGAAAGTGAAACCTTTCCCGTATATTGTATATTAAATACATGGATTTAAGAGTCAGAAGTCTTGATTTGCATTTTCTTATCGATATAGTTTTCAATGTTAAATGAATTTACAGATTGAGATTAATAAAACAGGTGGAAACATCAAGTTTTCGTCCTGGTTTGGGCTTAACATGATATATATGTACTTCGGCGTAACTAACATCTTTCTAAATAATTAACGAAATTGCTTGTTAACCGTTCAACAGAATAAAAAATAAAAACTTACCTTGTATGTCCTGGTAATTGCATCCTGTCTTATCTGAATTTGTCAGGACCAGAAGAAAAGTTCAGATTAGAATGGTTTCCGGATAGGAAGGGTTTTGCATATTGGAACACGTGACCTCGGGATAGTTTAAAAAGGAAACAGAAATGGGTATAAAATTTATAACATAAACATTGTATTTTTGCAAACATATAAACTAATATCTTTGTTAATTTTAATACAAATAAGTGAATAAAAACAACAACAAAATGCCACATATTCACTCATTTTTATAGCTTTCTCATTTTCATTGTTCGTTTACTTTTTCCTACACTAGCCCATCATTTAATAAAAATTGAGTAGGGCATGTGAAATAGTAATATCTGTCATATGTTGCTCTACGGATCGGAATATCCGTCCCGAGGTAAGATGATATCAATCATGCCAGCTAAAGAATAACTTTTAAAACATTTACTTTTAAGGGTTCTATACATTGGACAAACTAGTAAAAAAGTGGTATTCAATTTCAATAGATTGCATGTTGCAAGATTTACAAAGACACTCATTTAGGAGTATATGTGTGTATCTTCCCGTTTCTATGACTAATCTGTGTGCTGAAAACAGTTTTTAAGTAACTTTCTTTAAAAGTGTCTAGACATTTTTCTCTTTTGAATTCATGTTTAAAAATTGCACATATTTTTATTTGCTTGTGTTGTTTATTTCAGAATACTATTTTGGGTAATAGCTATTAAATATTATTTGTTTTATCGCTTGGAGTGTTGTATTATCAAGATTTTGTAAAAGCCAAACTTATCCAAAACCATGTTTATTTAGTATGTGTTTTATTCGCGATACCCAAATAGTCAAACAGGACATACCTGTCAATATCTTTTTCTTGTCATAATTATGTTTTTTTTATTTTATATTTTTTGGAACCACGTTTAAGGTCCGTTTATTTAAGAAAAATAATACAAGAATACAAACCATGTTAACTTTTGCATACATTGATATGTAGATAATTAAAAATATTTTTTTTTTTGTTACGTTTTAGTCAGGTATTATATCAGAATATATAAGACATTTAAAAAAGTTAAGAGGTTCATTCATTTACACAATAACACAAAAAGAGGCAAAAGTGTGAAAAGAAAGGAATTAAAAAAAAACTGCTTTGGTTTTTTCTGTGCATGTACTCGAAAGCAAACAATTCAATTAGATTTATCCAGCAATTTTTAAAATTCTTCTAATCGTATCATTTTGTAACGCAACAAATTTTTGAATTTTAAATCTGTTTAAAGAAATTTCTTTTGAAGATTTATATCTGAAGTTTGTTTCTTTAATTTACTGGTATAAATATAATATTTTGAAAAGAGAAAAATATGTGATGTTTCTTATCTTTAGCATGAAAGAAAGATGTAAAATTGTCATAAGTAACATTTATTGCTATTTCATAAAGCCATTTGAATAAATTATTCCAGACTATTTATACCGTTTGGCAGTCCCAAAATAGGTGCTCTATACTTTCAACATCCTTACAGCAAAAATCACAAAGACTAGATTCGGTTTATTTACATTGAAGGAGAAATTTGTTTGTTGCAATATTCCTGTGTAAAAAATTATATTGAAAGTTTTTTTTAAATATTATCTTTGCAATAAACAAAAACGTTTCTTAAAGATTTTGCCATTTAAATTCTTTTTGAGGAAGTCGTTCTTCCCATTTTTTTCGATTTTTTTAAAATTTATTTGCTTTTGAATCTGTATAAATTTTTACTGATATTGGACGTGTATCAAAAGTGCTTATTTCTTTAGGCGTTAAAGTTTGATTAATTTGTTGTAGTTAACGTTTCCTTTCATTTAGTATTGTAAAAGTTAAATATTTCTGTATCAGGAATGTCAAAAGTAAGTTTCAGCTTGTCAAAGGTTTTAAATTGTTTTGTTTTCAGTGTTAAATATATCCATTATTTTATTTATATTTCTACATTTCCATTTTGGAAAAAGAATTAAAGGTTCTATTATTTTTTATGTGTGAATTCTGCCATATTAATTTGTCATATAGATTTTGTGGATTTTTATTAAATTTATTTTACCCCATGACAGTTGTAATTAATGTAACAAAGTATTTTGAAAAAAAATCGATTTTAAATTTCTGTATATCATTTGTGTTAAAATTACTTTTAAATAAGTCGATTCCACCTATTTGTTTTCTTTAGTATCTCTTTCCACAATCCATGGTTACTTTCATCAAATATTCTTTTGATCCAGCTTGATTTTATCGAATTTGTAAAAATTGGCAAGTCTATTATATTTTATCCTCCATATTTAAAGTCTTAAAGCATAATTTCATCCCTTTTAACTTTGTCTCTTTTTGAGTGCTATATATAAAAATTTGTATAATTGTTTTCATAATTTCTTCTGGTGGACTCGGAAGAACAGAAATTATTAAGGTTAGTTTTGAAATAATTAAGGCTTTTTAAATTAATATATTGCCAATTTTGTTAAACGTCTTGCCCTCCATCTATTAATGTTCGCTTCAAATTGGTTTAACCTTTTCCCTCATATAGACGTGTTTTGACTGCTTTTTGTCTCCCTCCAAGGCCCCAAACAGTGAAAAATGCCCTATAAAGGCCCCAAACTCTGTTTTTCGATTAAGAAATGTTTTTTAAAAAGTGATAATTTTTTTCGGCGCGGTCCCTTATTAAATGATACATCAATGGGTTGCCAGAAGGGGGATGTGCCACTTACTTCACAAAATATTGTCGAAGAAAACGCTGCATGATAGAACAAATACGTTCAAGACGCACCTCAGTCTATAATTCCTCTTTAAGCTGTTTAACCTAAAATATTTGACACCTGTGAGAAAATTAATGAAATCGAATAGAAATCTTACATTACTTATGTATCAATAGCATATCTAATCCCTATTGAAAATGTACACATAAAACTTTATTCATAATCACGTGTATCTAAAAATAAAAGTTCACATGTAGCTACAAAACATGTTTAACAACAGAAAAAATGGTGCTTAATAATCACTTAAAAGTTTTAAAAAATATTGACTACTGGTTCACATGATATTGTTAATACTGATATTGTGATGAATATATATACATAATAATGCTGCACGATAAAAGAAACGTTCGTTACACACCTCTGTCAATTTCCTCTTTAGCCCATTACGCGATATACACGCATTTTAATGCCTTTTTACACACCCCCCTTGTTGTTATCTCAAATGGTAAAAAAATGCCTTATTTAGGACCCCCACACTTCTTTTGTTTGAGAAATGTTGTTAAAAAGTGACCACTTTTTTTTCGGCGCGTTCCCCCAATCAAAAGATACATGAGGGGATTGTCAGAAGGGGGGTGCGCCAAGAAAATTTTGGACTTGTGAGAGGCTAAGAATGACCCCAGATTGATTATAAGGTCACGTGTAAACAACGCTGAAAAATATTGCACTCTATCTCAATCCATTGAGAAGTTGCAGCACTTTAAAATCAATTTTGATGGAAAAAAATCAACGTAAAATAGTGATTTTTGGCAATTTTGATATGTCCCCTCGTTGCCATGGTAACTGAAAATTCTAGCCTGAGTATGTTGTTGCAAGGGCAATAGTCCAGTCAACATTTGTGCCAAGTTTGATTAGTATTGGAGCAGTTTTTATAGTATTATAGCAATTTGAACTTTTAACGGGAGACTTTTCAATGAAAACAGCCATTTTTTACAAAATGCTCATGAAGTAATGGGTTAATATATTTAAGCTAAATATATTTGGCACTTGTGAGAAATTTACTGAATTCGAAAAGAAATTTTACATTACTTTTGTATCAATAGCATATTTAATCCCTATTGATAATGAACACATATAACTTTATTCACGTAAACGTGGACATAATCAATTTTTAATAATAAAATTGTATATGTATCTATAAAGTACATTAACAACAAAAAGATAGTACTTAGAAATCACTTTAAAGTTAAAAATAAAGACGTCAACATCACAAAATATTGTCGATAATTTTTGTTTTTATATGTTTATGTTTAATTATTTTGATCATCTAGTTTCAAATAAGTATATACCTTTTGTACGATATTTTCACTGTCTGCAGTTATAAGCTTTTTCTGGAATATTTAATCATATTATATTTTCGCATAATTAACATTGGAATCCGACCTTGTTTTCCATAGAGGGTTGTTTAATTTGTTAACTTTTTTACTCCTTATATTTTCCTTCAATGTCTGATGCTGGATACAACCACAAAACTCAGAACAGTTATTTAAGATAACCCCAACTAATATATCAAAAATTTGATTTTTTTGCGATGTTTGTAATACTGTGTAATAAAGTTTATGTAATGACAACGAGGCATGTCGTGCTGTGATCTTTGAAAACCACCATTACTGAATAAATGTACGCCTCGAATATTTGAAAGATTAAAAATTTCGATTGTAGTATGATAAATTTTAATGTCCATATGAGTTGATCTGCCATTTTCAAATATCATAGCTTTTGTTGTTTCAACATTAATCTCGAGACCACAATTATTGCAAAATGATTTGACGTCTTTGACCATAAGTTGAAGGTTTTCTTAAGTTTACTAAAACGAACCATATCGTCTGCGTTCATTAATAGGGATATAGTTTCCGACATATCACGATTCGTATTGTTTATAAAATAATTTAAAAAAAACATGGTCAGCAAATGTGAACTTGGGTTTCCCTGCTTTAATCCAGACGTATAATCAAAGAAGAGGGACAATTCAAAGTTGAATCTAACACAAGTCTTCACAGAGTTGTACATATCAGGCAGTGCTAAAACAAACTTCAAACTCTTTTCTTTCGAATTTATGCGGTATTTGTGTTCAATTCTATCAAAAGATTGCTTGTAGTCAATAAATACGCAATAAAGCTTCTCTCCATCCGTGTTTTTGCTATAATTGAATTTAGGATAAAATAGAATCCAATATCGATTTTCCTTTTTAATATCCAAATTGTATTGGTGTGAGTTTAGAATGTAAAGAAGCCCAGTTTGTAAGTCTGTTTAAAAGTATCTGAGAATAAATTTTTGAAATTATGTTAAACTTTATTAATGTTATTCCTCTGTACTTTTAGCATTATTTACATCTCCTTTCTTAAATACCGGGGTAATCATTCCTTCAACCCATAATGCTGGGTATACTTGATTGTTAAATATATAGTTACAAATAGATTTTAAAAACGAAAGCGTTATTTCAATCGAGCATTTAAAGATTAATTTCCGAAAGTTGATCTATGCCGGGACTTTTTTTTTGTCATTTTGTGACATAACAAATTTCCGTATTCCCGCTTTGGTAATATCTCTATTGAGCATTTTGACATAGAAAGTAATATTGTGTCGGGTATATTGAAAGCATGCATCATAATAGTAATTTTCTTTTTGACCGTACATTTTAAAACAATATATATATATATATATATATATATATATATATATATATATATATATATATATATATATATATATATATATATATATATATATATTAACTCATCAATTGTGAGTGAGTCTGCTTTGTTAGTTTCTTTTTGTACTTAGAATTAAGAATTTTCCAAAATTTACGTGGAATTAAGGAGGCTTATTTGTTTAAAATTTGTTGTTGTTTTGAAATTTGTTATGAAATAAATGCTGTTAGTGATTTAAATAGCTTAGTGGACAAATATACATACCAAGTTAAAGCTTTAAGAGATGTCTGTACCCAGAAAGGATTTGTATGCCATCCTGCATATTCAGTTCCCGTAGCGATGTATCCATCAATTTTACTCGATATAGGTAAATTAGACTGTGTAAAACAGCAGCATTTTACGGCATTAATGGTATCATAATAAAAATGACTGCGTAGATCGGGCGGAAATTGTTATAATAGTAAAATATATGTTAGAGTGTGCCAAGCGTACCAACTCTGACCCAGACAAAACAGATTGTTGTGTATTACTCTGTTATTTATTGGTCAAAATGTATTACTAATAAGCCCCACCTACTAACCTTATCTAAGTATACCACGCTCTGTATCAAATCAGTTAATCAACGATAGTTCAGCATTATAGACGTGTAACTTCTCTATAAAAGAAAACATAACAAAGATATTAAAAGCTCTGATCATTTAAAAGAACTGTGTGACTTCATTTCAGACTCATCAAATGTTATTGTACTCCGATATTTAACTATGATTTTGTTAGGTTATGCAGGGGTTTGTTTGCGTTTTGGTGAGGTCTTTAATTTGCATTTTGTACTAAGACAAGGACAATAAATATACAAATACTAAATATGTCTACACGAATATACCACGGTGTACAACGACGCATGCTGATCAGCATTCCTGTAAAGTTTCATGACCCTCGGTCAAATTCCTTTTGAAATACGTGCGGCACAAGTTGAAAATTGCAAATTTTTACCAAGTCAAGGACAATAACTCTGAAAAAAAAACAGAGTAAATCCACAAGCGAAATTCCAGGTGCACAACTTCACATGCTGAGCAACATTCCTGTAAAGATTCGTGATCTAGGTCAAATACTTTTTGAGCACCGTGCGACCAAGTTAAAAATTTCAAATTTTTACTAAATCAAGGGCAATAACTCTTAAATTAGAAATTCTTAATAAATCCACGCAAAAATTACCTGGTACTCAACTACACATGCTGAGCAGCATTCCTGTAAAGTTTCATGACTCTAGGACGAACGGACAAGAAAAACTAAATAGTGGGTTCATAAAATGTAAAACTGATATATAAAGTGATCACAAAGAAACCTGTCTGGTTACTGTGTTACAAAGTTACTTATTCTGCAACAATGAAGAGTTGAATTCTTATTTATATATTTTAGGCATGCTTGTCGTTTCTAAATTATAGCTTGTTGTATCCGATATTTGCATTTAGGAACGCGTTCACGTAAAACAAGGATTGCTACCACCGCTGCTAATGCAAAAGGTATTTCAGATAGGTGTTTGAAGCGACATTGTCGCTGGAAATTTGATTTAGCCAAAAACGGCTATATAGATGATTCTGTGCAAAAAAAAGATTTTTGTTACTAGACTGTTAAAATTCCATTGCAGTGTATGCTGTATTGTTATAGAATATTCCGAAGTTGAATTTCTTTCTAACATTTGTATATGTTTAATCGTACGCCTTGCCATTGCAAAACAGTATTTGTGTTTTGTGTTAGATAAGGTTAAGACTTTAAGTTCTGCGCGTTACGTAGTATAGCCGCAGAACATATGCCTCAACGTTAAGTTGCACATAGACTAGTGTGCGTTTGTCACGTAATCAGTGATTGGTCATGTGGGCTGATTGTTTCGTCTATGGGTTTTAACCTAACTTATCATACCTTGGTTCATATAGATTGTAATGATAACCATGATACAATAACTTAAAAGTAAAATTGTTTATGTTTCGTAATTATGTATAAGTTTTGTCACATAATATTGTGTATTTTATTTGCGTGGAAATGAAGTTCTATATTAACATGTACTTGTACACACTGTTAAAAACAACAATGGTACGCCTTGTTTATTCAATGCTGAGCTTGTGTTTTGTGCTAAAGAATGATAAGACTGTCACCTGATACGAATGCCATACACTGGACATTTAACACGTAACTGTTTATCAAATCAATCTCCTCGAGGAAACTAATTCAGTCCGAGCTTTACGACCCAGGCTTGGTCAGTTACAATATCATTGTATATAGGACAGTTAATTGTAGGAGTGCTTACTCAGATAGTGTTTTAGTGTTATGCATGTACACATTTTTGATACTGAGAGTGCAAATTTTGTTTTAGACACTGGAGCTTGTTGTTCGATATCTTCATCTGCATTTTATTATAGAATTCAAGAAGATATTCGACCTATTTTACATGATGATGATTATTTGGTGCTTTTTGAAGTCATAAATGATTGATTAATGACTATAGTTGGCCAGTATGAAGTTTCTTTACAAATGCAGATCAAACTTTTGAGTATACTGTTTTTTATTGCAAACATTAATTACGATGGTTATAATTAGGATATGTGGCCTGCTTTTTAAATTTGTCTTTTGACGTCATATCTGTGATATGCAGGCTTCATAACCTCAGATCCCCTTTCAATATTCAGTTTTATTTAGTAACCACCCATTGTTTTCTCGTTTATGGCACAAGTATCCTTTAATGGTGACCATACGCCGCTTTTCATGGGATGGCACTACTGTGTCACATTGAAGGTTCCATGATAACCGCCGTATGAACACATCTGTATATGTTTCAAAATTCAAAATTTCACAATTTTCGTGTTAAATGTTGAATTCTGCTTAAGGCGGTGCTAGATGGTATGGACGGTAACTTGCACTTTCCATTACCTCCATGAACAGGCTCAATCAAACAGATCCTGCAACATTTTTAATTTTGTCGTGTTGGGCTTTCTTTAGGGAGACTGTGTTTCTCTTTTTATTAGGATCTGACCGGCGTATTAAACACTGCCGACGATATCATATGTTTTGGTAAGACATGAGGAACTTGATGCCAATCTTGGAGCTTTATTGTGGCATCTTCAAAACCAAAACCCTACATTGAACAAAGGTATTTAATTCTGCTAATCTAAACTCAAGTGTTTTCGGATACGCATTTTCTGCATCAGGAATCTCACCTGATACTGACAAAGTAAATGCAGGGAAAAGTATGTGCAGACCAAAATCAATATCCGAAATCCGTTCAATTTTTGGTCTCATGAACTACCTGTCTTAATTAATAGATTGCTGACTATTCTAGCTGCTAAACAGAACAATTAGGTCGACTTACACACCAAAGTGTTTGAATTGACCGAAAAAAATTCGTTCACGTCATTAAGAGATACAATAAATAGTGATAAGGTCATGTTATATTTCGATAGAAGAAAGGAAACGTAACTCTGGGTTAATGTTAGTCCTATTCGATGCTTAGGGAAATAGTATCATACGGATGTAAGCATGTAATTCAGTTCAAAAGCGATATTTTCAAACAGAAAGAGAAGCTTTGAAGGCTGTTTTCATGACTCAACATTTTCATTTGTATTTATTCGGCAAGAAATTTGAAATGATAAAAGATCAGATTGTTATGTATAATCGTCAAAGTTAAACATGTAAATTTTATTCATTATGTAGAAGTGAGTTGTGTAAGTAGCGTGAATGAATGTGAAAGCATTGATACCTATCAACTATTCATAAATATTGATTATGCTCATCTTTTTTGAAAAATCCTTTACTTTTTTTGTACCTTTTAATTTCGACTTTTTTATTTTTGTCCACTTAATGACAAGTGAAATTAGTATCAATATTTTATGGTATGGTTTAAAAACGCATTTTGGAAGATATTCATATCTACAATTTCAATGGAAACGGTAATTTCGTCATTAAATGTTAGAGGATTAGGAAATCAACAAAAAAGACAACAACTTTTTGAATGGTTAGACTCTCAACCATGTTCTATATATATGTTGCAAGAAACACATTCTAATAACTATTATTCCGAAATCTGGAAAAAAGAATGGAAAGGTGAATCATATTCTAGTGGAAATAAAACAAATAAGGAAGGAGTAGCAATTCTTATAAAAAAAGATAGTAACATAAAAATAGTAAATACAAATGAGTTAATCATTGGTAGATTAATATCAATTGACATAACTATAAACGAAAGAGAATTTACTTTATTAAATATATATGGTCCTAATGATGATAATATCAGTTTATTTGCAACATTAGAAACATTTCTTTTACAGAATAATGACAAAAACATAATCGCCCGTGGCGATTTTAATACAGTAATAGATACAAAAGTAGATAAAAAAATGGACGATATGATACTCATAAAAAATGTAGAGAAAATATAAAATCATTAAAAGTCTCATGTAAATTAGTCGATATTTGGCGAATACACCATCCCGATAAAAGGCAATATACGTGGCGTTCAAATGGTAAACCATGCATATTCTGTCGACTAGACTTCTTTCTTATATTAGAAAACCTCACTAACATAATTACAAAATCAATAATTACTCCGGGATATAAAACCGACCATTCATTAGTAAAACTTTTCATTGATAATAAAGTGATGGAAAAGGGACCAGGCTATTTTAAACTGAATAATTCAATATTGACAGATAAAGAATATCAGACTGTTGTGAAAAATACAATTAAAATGTTGGTAGAAATTAATAAAAACAGTAACCTTAACACATTATGGGAAATAATAAAAGGCGGAATACGTAATGAAACAATAAAGTATGCAAACAATAAAAAGAAAAAAGAAAAAAACGAAGAACATAATCTAATTAACGACATTCAAAAACTCGAAAACAAACTGTCAGTTCAAACAGATGATAGAGTCAATGAAGAGCTAAAATCAAAAAGGTTGGACTTAGAAACATTGTATGATAAAAAAATAAATGGTCAAATATTAAGGGCAAAAGCTATTCATATTGAACACAATGAAAAAAAACAGTAAATACTTCGCAAATCTCGAGAAAAAACATGCTGAAAAGAAAATTTTACATAAACTTATTAAAGAAACAAAAGAAATTACTGACAGAGATGAAATTCTTAGTGAAGAAAGACTATTCTATGAAGATTTGTACAAAATAAAATATTCTGAAGCTCCAGAAATAGATTTTTTAAATATATATATAAAAACTTAAACTGAAGAAGAAAAGACAATTGTGAAGGAGTTTTAAATGCACATGAAATAAATATAGCTTTAAAAGAAATGCAAAACGCTAAAAGCCCAGGCTCTGATGGCTTGACAGTAGAGTTTTATAAAATGTTTTGAGACGACTTAAAAGAATATTTCATAAAATCAATTAATCATTCTTTTGTAATAGGTAACTTAACTACACGTCAAAGACAAGGAATTATATCACTTATACCAAAAACCAGACAAGGATCTCACAAATTTATCCAACTGGAGACCAATAAGTTTATTAAATGTTGACTATAAAATTGCCACAAAAACAATTTCTAACCGATTAAAAAAAAATTATCTTCGATCATAAGTTTTAATCAATCTGGATTTATGAAAAACGGATACATTGGGGAAAACGTTAGACTTATTTTTGAAGTTATTGAACTATTAAAAGAAAGAAATAAACCAGGTTTGTTATTTTTTGCTGATTTTGAAAAGGCATTTGATAGTCTTAGCCATAATTTTATTATATCTACATTGAGAAAATTTAATTTTGGAAATGATTTAATTCAGTGGGTGAAACTCTTTTACACGAATATAACTAGTATAATAATCAATAACGGCCATTTTTCAGAAACTTTTAATATAAAGAGAGGTGTGAGACAAGGGTGTCCATTATCATCGTCCTTATTTATTATATGTCTTGAAATATTGTCAAATTACATAGAAAATGATCGCGATATCAAGGGAATATATATTGAAGGAAAAGAAATTAAACAAACTTTTTTTGCTGATGATGCATCTTTTATAAATGATGGTACACAAATGTCTTTTGAACGGCTTGTCTATGTCTTAAAGAATTTTAGTCTTATATCAGGTCTTAATCTGAATACTAGAAAATCAACAATATTAAGAATTGGATCACTTCGTAATACAAATACAATTTATTGTAAAAAATATAAATTAAAATGGTCATCAGAATCAGCAAAAACATTAGGAGTTACTTTTTCAACAGATAACACAAATATATTAAAAAATAATCTTGAACCAAAACTTGAGGATTTCTACAACTGCTTGAAACAATGGCAACATAGAAAATTAACTTTGATGGGTAAGGTAGTTATCAAGACATTTGCACTACCAAAAATAATATATCCTTTTGCGGTGTTAGAAAACCCGCCAGAATCAAAAATCAAGGAAATTGAAAATGCAATATTTCATTTCATTTGGGAAGGAAAACCAGACAAAATTAAACGAAATATTATAAAGCAAAATTTTGAGAATGGGGGACTTAAACTTACAGACATATCATATATTTTTAAAATCGTTAAAAAGCAAGTTGGATCAAAAGATACTTAGATAAAGAAAATCATAGCTTATGGAAATTATTTGTTAAGAATAAATTATTAAAGTATGGAAATGAACTTATTTTTGAATGTAACATTTCAAAACAAGATGCTGATAATCTATTTACACACAAAAGTTTTATAAATAATAATGCTAAATGCATGGATTGAAATAAAAAGTACATGCTTACAAAAAATATCTCTTATAAAGACATTATTTGGAATAACTCGGATATAAAAATAGATGGTAAACTTGTATTTATGAAAACTGGTTTATTAAAGGAATTAAAATTCGTACAACACTTATATGATTACAGAACAGGAAAGTTTTATAATTTCGAAGAATTAAATATTAGTATGACATCAATAATACAGATTTCTTAAGGTATTATATGCTTATTGGAAATATATTCTGACACTCTTATCAACAAGTTAAAAAATGCTGAAATTTAACACTGTTCCTCGCAACATTTTTTTACAAAATGTTATTCAATCCAAATCTGTGAATAAACTTTTATATGATTTGCAAATGAAAAAACGGAAAATGTCAAGGGAAAAAAAAGTAATGAAACTCAATGGGAAGAAAATATACAAAAGCATATTGACTGGAAAAAGATATATTCAAACTGCCTTATAAGCAGCACATTAGATGTCAAATTAAGAAATTTCCTGTATAAATCCCTCCATAGAATTATACCAACTAATGCTTTTCATTTCAAATGCAAACGGTCTATGACAAATTTGTGCGGTTTTTGTCAAAATACCATTGAAAATACTGGCCATCTATTCTTGGAATGTACAAAAATACAAAACATGTTGTCAAAGCTACACACGTGGCTAAACTCAATTGAAATTATATCTAATCTTTCGACATGTTATTCTTTAAAAAAAAACTTTAAAAATAGTTATCTGCATTGTAACATAATTAATTTCATTCTCATTCTAATGAAATATTACATTTTCAAGACAAAATATCAAAAATATACACCAAGTTTTGAAATATTTAGAAAAATGTTATACAGTAGAATACAAATAGAAGAACAAATTGCTTTATCTAAAGATAAATTGGAAGCGCATAATACAAAATGGAATATCCTCTGTAATATAAGAATTGTGGATTGAATCAATTGTCAAACAATGCAAAAACCATATCTATAAAGAAAACTAATAAGATTTGTATAAATGACTATATAAAAAGGGACAAAAAAAATTTGTGCATGAGAGAGCGTGTGTGAGTGCCTGTGTATGTATGTGTATATGCGTGTGTGCATATGTGTGAGTATGTGTATGTGTATTTGTGTATGTATCTGTGTGAGATTGTTTTGTGTGTATGTTTTACATTACTGTTAGAATTGAATAATTATTATAATGGAATATATTATGTTGAATACATGTAACAACAGTATGTTAACTGAAATGTTTTTTGCAATTCATATATGAAAGAACATAATAAATAAAAAAAAAATCAGATTATCATGCCAAGAACCCATGTACAAGACACGAAACAAACATATTAGCAGAGCAGTATATCAGCCTTTTCACTGATTACGCTTTGTCAGATGCATTGAAGCTGGCCGACGTATCTAAAACTATCGAAAAGGACTATGTATTTAGTTATGTAAAAATGAGTCAGAAACAAATGACTGGAAAAATAAGAAATGCAAATTAGATGTATGTTTTCGGCTAAACAAACATTTAAACAAAAATCAAGATCAAGGGGTTTCTACAATTTTGTCTTCACTTATAACATTTCTATCGCCTGTACTATTTTTACTTAAAATAAAGAGTCGCTTAAAACGCACACAACTACAAAATTGAAAATGTTGCAGGCTCGGTTTGATTAAGCCTGTTCATGGACGGTACTAGAAGTGCAAGTAACCGTCCACGCCCCCTTGCACCTGCTCAAGCAGAATTCAAAATTTATTGATGGTAATGGTGTAATTTTGAATTTGAAAACATTCGCAGATGTGTTTATACGGCGGTTATAATGGAACCTGAAATGTGACACGTTAATGCCATTTCATGAAAAACGTCGTATGGTCCCCAAGTAAAGGAATGCGTGTGCCCTGAATGAGAACACAATGGGCGAAACTACATATTAAATCAAAACTTTCGTTAAAATGATTGATAATGCACTTGAAATCCGCACACCGCCTTATCTCCACTGTAAAATGTACAATGTATACACTTAACAAATCTTAAAAGTGTGCATTTATAAATATTTAATAATGTGAGTCAATATTGATCCTATCGTGCTGACTTTTTCAATACATATCGGTGGAAGACATGGTATGATATTATATTTATTTAATTTCATAACAAACACAAATTTAAAAAAAAACATGTCCAATAAAGTGTGAGTGTGCGTAAAACGTAAATGTCGCAAAATTATTACATAAATTATGTGATGTCTATTCTAAATCAACTTATGCTTACGTTTACTTTGATAACAACATTGTAGTTTGATTTATAGTTGTACAATTATTTTTGGGCAAGTTACAAGCGATGATCTGTTGCCCTCCTATTAACGAAGTTCAGGCTATTGACATTAACAATGTGTTCATTAATGGTATTAATGGTAATCACAGCACATCTCATTACCAACACGATGAGCTTCAAACTATGAGTGTCTATTGAACAACATAATTAATGCGTTCCAGAATAAAAAAGGAAATTCCAGATGTCCTTTTTCCGGGGG